>NC_056729.1:735132864-735442864 GCF_019279795.1 Protopterus annectens | reverse complement strand
TTTTTTTTTTTTTTTGAGTAGTCTTGTGTTCTGTGGATGTGTATTGAATACCTCACATTGTCACATAATCACTGATATAATGTGTATCCTTCTTGCTACAAGTGCCACACCATACATGTTGAAATAAAAAAAGTTTAATAAAATATACATGTAAATGCAGTATACCATAATGTTGTACCCAATATTTAGCCCTGAAGTTAGCTTTGTTAACCACATTAGTAATACCTTCATGACAGTTCAGTGACATAAATCACACCCAAGTGAAACATTAATTTAAATAACTAAGTGGCCTATTGACAGTTTACATTTTACATATACCAGCTGTGCATATAACAAATGCCATTCTCCATTCATAAGTTAATGAGGCCATTATTTCAGAGATACAGCCAAGGAATCAGTTTATGTAGACTATATATAAAACTCCATAGTTTATTTTCACAAGACAATACAAGCACCTTTATATTCAATGATAATTTTGAACTTTTTCATCTGCTGTATTTTTGAAATGTTGCTCTGTTGGATTTTGACACAGCAGGATTTCTCAATTCACCATATTTGTATTCTTCAATAAGTCCATTGATGAGATGCTGGCAAAGCCAATCTTCCAGAAGCTAATTGCATTACGTTTTTACAAAGAAGTGCAAATGACAAGAGCTATGTCAGGTCATTGATTACTTAATATGCTTTGCGATAAATGGTGTACATGTATTACATCATCATAGTACGTATTCTCATAAGGAAGCACAGCAGACTACAATATCTTCAACTACCCAAAACAAAACCACAAGAAGCTATCATAACACAGTCCCACTCACACACTGTGGTAGCTTTGCTGCATAGCACATATTAAGAAATGTTGAATAAATGTCCTATAAAGCCCTATATTGTGAACAAAATAATAAAACATATGTGTAAATGTTTGCATGTAGTCATTCAATACAGATAATTGTTTTTGGTGAACTAAATAATTCCTGTGAGCATTGTCTGATATATTCAGCAGTTTATTTATTATTTTATATATTTATCATTTGTTGACCAGTTACATCTTGCCAGCATCCCTAACATGGAGAGTGAGACATAAAAAAGTGGCCATCTTACTGTGCCATATCTTCATTCTTTGGCAAAGCCACCCCTGTCTCTCAAGGTATCTGACAGACTGATTTTACCAGATTCAAACCACTGGCAGTTGTGCTTCACATACTACAGAGTGTGGATTAACTGCATCCATCAGAGAAAACAGTAATGAAGGGTGTCACAAAGAATACACTTCAAGGTGTGAATTAAGAAAGGCTTTTGATGTTCATTTATCCAATACAAATTATTCTGAGGGATTAAAAGGATATTGCAATGTTACTGTTCACACATGTCTAATTTAGCCATATCACTCTTTACTGGGTAAGTCACTCATGTCTGTCTATATTTGCACATATACATTCCTACATTTGAACCACTACATTTTGGGGTACACATGCTATAGAAGTCAGTGTTAACTGTGTGCACTACATGAGAACTCTCATCAGAACCATCACAGAAGTGTCACTTCATTGCACTCACATTATGTTGCCATTTGCTGGAGGTGAGCAGCTGTCTATAGAAGTCCACAATTTAGCGAACTGTGTAGTAACTGCATGCCCCACAGAAGAAGTCTTTCTGCACCAGTGAGATAGAACATATTTGAAAGCATAACATCATCAGTCTGATGCAAATCAGTTGTTTGGCCTAAAAGCAATGGATGAGCCCCATCCCACTGTAAATGCATATGTTACAAATGTGGTGGATGCAATTTTTGCATAGCACTATAGTGACACACCCACTACTCTGTCACTGCGAGTTTTGAACACCGACCTATTTAAGTACACAATCATCTCATCGGCATGACCCCCAGCAGGCGTTTTACTACAAATGTGAGACAGGGTCTGTATGAAGGTGATCCATCACTTTAGTGCTGCAAGGCATATGTGTACCTTTAAACTGAAAGAGTAGTGTGGTCTGTTTCTTTGTCACAAAATTATACATGAGAGTAGGCATATCCAACTGTATGTGTTGAATAATTCTGTCATCCCTGTGACTGTAGACATGCACATGCACAATATGTATATAATGCTAATTACTAAGCCTACAGGTTACAGAACACTCAAGCAAAAAACCTTCCGGATGGATACTGCTGTTGTCTAAAAATTCTTTATTAAAATCCAAGTAAAATCCAAAAAACACAGTGAATAAAAATGTTAGCGCTTTCGGGTGTTACCCTTCATCTAACACCCGAAAGCGCTAACATTTTTATTCACTGTGTTTTTTGGATTTTACTTGGATTTTAATAAAGAATTTTTAGACAACAGCAGTATCCATCCGGAAGGTTTTTTGCTTGATTGTACTGGACTGTCTTCCTTTGGTTGGATCTTGTCAGCATCGAGCATTTTTTGGATATAAGTTACAGAACACTGCACCATTTCCTGACTCCAAAGGAGAAGGTTGACTGCACATCTGATATAAATCACATTTCACCAAAAGGGCTAATCAGTGTTTAACAAAGCAGTTATCTGCATTAAAATGGACAGAAAAGAGTGAAAGAGACCACTCTGGCTGTACTTCTACCCAACAGATATGTGGATGACACTGTTCCTTCTTACATGTACATTAACACACACTCTGATGCAACTGAGCGATTAATGTCTATGTTTGAACCAACTACCTATCTAAGATCACAAGTTACAGTACATTGCATGATTTGCAGACACCATTCAAGATGTCTGTTCACAACTGTGTGAGTGCACATTTGGAAAGATAACATCACCATTGTTTTTTTAGTGTGATGTGCATATGCTAGAGGGGACTGAAAATGGTGGGAGAGCCCGTTACTATTATAACTCTACACATCATATCTGTGGGTGAAGCCATTCCTACCTAGCATGAGAGCGACACACACACACACACACACACACACACACACACACACACACACACACACACACACACACACACACACACACACACACACACACACACACACACACACACACACGCGCGCGTGCACACACACACACACACACACACACACACACACACACACACACACTTACAACAGTCACACTTGGATTTAAACCACTTACCTATCAAGTTGCACAAGCCAGAGAACACATTGTCAAATGCAAGTGCCACAAGGGGGGATCTTACAAAAAGAATACAAGGCATAATAAACCTGCCTTACACAGAGCACCTTAAAGTCCATTCCTTCTACTCAGTTTCCTATAGATTGCTGATAGGTGATCTATGCCTGGCTTACAAGGCGGCCACAAACCCCACACTTATAAATCTCATGCATATTCATTAGTTAAACAGTACCAGAAGTATAAAGCCTAAGGACCTGAATTTTGTCTGTGACTTAGATTATGTTGAAAAGAAAGATATGTGTTCCAGAGACTGCTCCACCTATGGAAAGACTTCCTATTCATGTGAAGCTGAGTTCAATTATTACCCAGTTTAACACGACCTAGACCAGTGGATGGGGAACAGGATATTTACACCAGTCTTGGCACCCAAGTCTCTTATTGACAGAGGTAGCTAATAAATGCCTGTCCCTGAATGTCCTATTTGGGTACAGGATAAATAATAGAGTAGTATGCAATAAACAAAGTAGAGAATGAATGCTGAGAAAAAAGAAATGTAGGAGAGAAACAGAACTAGCTATGGATAGAGATCTAGTGGTACATAAGCATTTGTTTGTAATTCAATTCCAGTGAAAGTATATTTCTGCTCTGTTTTATATTTGTCAAGATTGTTTGTTGTCAATGATTATCTATATTTTCAAACATACATATAAACATATTTGCATGTAGAAAAGTGACATTTGTTTTAGGTATGGGTAGATTACAGCATAATACAGATATCTTTTGTGAGAAGAGAAAAATGGTATGAATTTGAAAAGAGAGGTATAAGTAATGTGAATAGTAAATTAATAGTGATGTGGAATAGATAAGGAAAAGTGAAGGAAAGATGAATGTTGGACTTATAGCATAGTTGTTTATAATTCTTGTACATTGATTTTTTTACAGGGACAGTCTTTATTGTTTTAGTTTAAATTTAAATTTTCTGTGATTTAATGTGGACCTAAAATCTAGTGGCAGTGTGTTGCATAACTTGGTAACTAAATAGGAGTAAAGGGATTGTCCTGCAACTTTATTTGGTTTATATAGAGTTAATAGTTGTTTGTCTTCAGAACACAGAGCTCAGTTGGGAGTACACGTTTGAAGTACACAATTTATGGAAGGGCATTTTTCTGGATTATAGATTATTTTATGGGCCATGGTTATTTGCTGGTAGTTGAGTTGTTGGGATAGATTCAGCCAGTTAAGGGAAGAAAGGGCAGTACAGTGATGTTTATGGAATGGCAGACCTGTTGCAAATTTGGCAGTTTTATTGTAACAGGATTCCATTTTGTTTGTTAATGTGGTTTGGAGGTTGGTTAGTATGGGGGTACCATATAGTAAGAAGAGTAGGAGGAATGGGGATGCTAGTGTTCATTTTGTGTTGGGGCTCATAAAATGTTTGTGCCTATATAGCATTCCCAGTATTTGATGTGTTTTTAGATGGTATTTTGTATATGCAGGTCAAAAGTTAATTTATTGTCTATTGTGACCCCTAATAGTTTGGCATGGGGAACAAGTTCTATTTCTGTTATTGAGGGAATATATTTTTAAAGTCAGAGGAGTATGATTTAGATGTGAAGACAAGTAATTTAGTTTTGTTAGGGTTTAGTAAAAGATTTGCATTATTGAACCAGGTTTCAATGGAAGTGAAAGCAATTTGTGTTATTTGTTTTAGTTGAGTAATATTCTTTGCAGTGGATACAATGGTTGAATCTTCTGCATATTGAATAAGGCTACTTTGGCAGAAGGTAGTATGGAGGTTGTTTATTAAGATGTTAAACAGAAGGGGCCCAAGGATAGAGCCCTGGTGGACGTCTGCTTTGTTGGTGAGATATAGTGAATGAGAGGCCATTTTACACACTGTTGTCTTAGAGATAGGTAGCTTGAGAACCATTGTATAGAAGAGCTAGTAAGTCTTAGATTAGATAGTTCCTGCAAAGGTTTTTGGTGTGACACCATATCATATGCTTTTGATAGATCAAGGAATATTGCTGATGTTGGATATCCTAGGTCCTTAGCTCTATTGACCATATCAGTAAAGGATATTAGGACAGTTGTATTGTGTGATGGTCTGAAACCATGTTAGGTGGATGTAAGTAGTCTGTTAGAAATGAGGTAGTCAAGGAGTTGTCTATGTATACATTTTTCCAAGATTTTGGAGAGAAGGGACAGGATAGAGATGGGATGACAATTGGTCAGTTCATTTAATTTTCCTTCTTTATGTAGAGGAGTAACAATTAATTTCGTCTATATTAATGGGACATAAGATTCCAAGGTAGATCTGTTTATGAGAATGCTAACCAAGTAGGCTGCTAGTTTTAAATATTCAGATGAGAGACTGTCAGTGGAGAGGGAGCTGGGTTTTATTTTTTGTAGTAGATGGCATACATTGTTTATGGATACTGGTTACAATATAAGGGATGTTTTGGTGGCAGAGTTGAAGTAGTTTCGGAAGTGGGTGCAGAGAAGTGGATTGATTGGTATTGGCATTTTGGGGCATTGGTGTAAGGTTGATAATATTTGTGGAGATTGTAGTATAGGATTTGCTAGGATTATTAACCAAGTTTTCTATACTTTCTATGAAGTGTATATTTTAAACACTTCATATTTGTGCTATTTGTGCTGTGGATTTGTCTGCGATTGGTGCCAGATTTTCTTTTGTACCTGGGGTGAGCAAAGTTGAAACAGTGGACAACAACTTTTTAGGGTTGTTTTTGTGCTCAGATAATTGCTGAGAAAAATATTGTTTCTTATCTGCAGTTATGTTTCTTTGCTTGGTTACATAGTTGCCTAGAATTTTGCAAGGATAAATTATTTTAATTTCTTTGGAATTATTTTCAGGCTTTGCCCCTTTTTTTTGCAGAAATTGTTTTGTGTTTTATGTGAGTCAGGGTGTGTGGTTGACTTTGGTTTGCTTTGTGAGGAGTGCGGCAATGCTATTGAGGGTATCTAGGAATAATTGGTTGAAGTAGTTAACTGCATCATCTAGGTGTAGTGTCTTTAGCATTGTCTAGTTTAAAGATTTAAGTATTTTGTAAAAGAGAATTTGACTAAATTTGGATAGGTTGCGGGATGTTTTGTATTGATGAGTTCTAGGTTGATGGGTAATAGCTCTGTGGGTGTATGCTGGTAAGTGGTCATTTAATGTGTCCGGAGGGTGCCCGAGTTGGAGTAGATTTTAGCTTCAGTTACTAGGATCCAATCTAGAATGGGGTTTTGGTTACTACACTTATGAATTTTGGCCAGGGTTGTGATTAATTGTGTGAATCCTGATAAATTGAGACTGTTAACTTAACGCACAGATGGTGGGCTGGGTTTGACTATCCAGGTTGGAACAACTATAGAAAACTGAAAGAATAGCTGAAAAAAACTATTCAAGCTCAGCTGAACAACAAGCAAAAGTGGGATAAAATTGTCTTTGATTCATATATACTTAAAAAGGGCCATAATAGCTTCAGTTTAATTACTTCAGTTTTAGCTGAACTTCAGTGTGCCTGCAGTGCTTTGTTTTAATTGGCAGTTCTGATCCCTGGCTGATTCCACTAAGAACATGAATTTTTGCACAGGCACCCCAAGCATCACTCAAATAAATAGGTTGCGAATCCCCTTCCCAGAGACATCCTCATTCCACCTCCGTTGGAAGATCATACATGGGCCACTTGAGAAGACCGTACTAAACAAGTAACCGCAGAGAGCCAAACGTTGATTTTTAAAAACTGAAGTAATTAAACTGAAGCTATTATGGCCCACTTTAAGTATATATGAATCAAAGGCAATTTTATCCTACTTCTGCTGGTTGCTCAGCTGAGCTCAACTAGCTTTTTTTTGGCTAGTCTTTCACACTTTTTTTATATGTGTGAGTCATGAGAACTGCCAGCGTTACCTGCACACGAACACTGTAAATGATCCCTTTGGCATTAAATAACTACCTGACAGTTGATAGAGTCATATTCTTCCTAAGTACCTCTTTCCCTGCTCATCAGGTGGGGCATTTATTTTGATGTGTCTGTGTAGTCTGTGGTACCCCAGAACCTCAGGAGAGTGTGCTATGGCATAAAATGTTTCATAGCAGTAGGTGTTTCCTGTGTGGTACAAGGAAAGCAGATATGATCCCTTACATGCTGTAGCATTGCATTTAGATACTGATGTAGTTTTCTGGATGATGATACTTGTGACTCCCCTACTATATCTCCTGTATAAGTGATGCTACACATATTTTGATTTCCACTGGGATGGGTTCTCCATGATTTTCTCGGGACCTCAGATGAGGGAGTCAGATATTGTATATTCCCTCTAAGGAATATTTTTCAACCCTGTAGTACTTTACAATTTCTGTATCATGAAATGCATAATTCAAATGTGGTCTAAACGCCCTTCTTTGATGTTGAGGTCAAGCAGAAGCACCTTGTGTTAAACCTAGTTGCACATATGAGTTAGTGATAGCAGCAGTAATCCCTAACATTTTTTTTATAAATGTGTTCATGGCTGTAGTCCAAAGAGTATGGAATTGAGATCAAAAGGGAATTCAGCATGGACACATGCATTTTATATGTTGCTGAATCTCTCCACCAGTTTGAATTGCTTCATTAGCATGTATTTCACTTATGTATGCCTTCATTAGCATATTCTGCCATTTACACTTGTTTTGAGAGTGGGTGTGCCATGCAGAGCTGTTTAATGAATAGTGAGCTCATTGCTGTGGGTCATGCATATGAGCTTAGAGTAAAGTGTAAGCGTTCATGAATCCAGGTCAGCGTCATTAGCCTGTATTTGAAAGGTTCTTTCCTACAAGTAACTCTGGAACCATGAAATTATACAGTTACTGAAGGTAAGTTTAGAAAGTGTATGGATTAGAAGGATGTTATTAACTGTTTCAAAGGCTCTTGTCATATTAGTGAATATGTTTGTAATTATGAGGCCATCATTTAAATTGCTCTGTATAAAGTCTGTTGCCGTAATTAAGTCCATAGTTGTGCAGATGAATTTTGGAAACTGTGTTACTGGTCAGAGAAGGCCATACCTGTTAATATGCTTAAGTAACCATTTATACAGATTTTTTTTTTTCAAAAATCTTAGTGGTGGAACACAGGATGGAAATTAGTCTATAGTGACTGTCAGTAGGAGAGCACTTTGGTACAAGCATAACAACATAATATTTAATGTCTGATTGGAATAAGCCAGAGATCAGTTATATGCTAAAGATGTGATTGAGAGGTTTAACAGTCTTTTCAGCTGCAAGGCATAGAAAAGTTAGGACAAGTCTGGTTACATTAACTGAAGTAGCTGTAAAATAAAAATTGGATGAATAAGAACAGGCTACAGACTGAAGGTGTTTTTCAAAGTGGTTTGGTTTACACTGCAAGCCGAAGTGAACTTATCAGTTATTTCCTGTAGAGATTTAGTAAGAAAGTGTCATTATTCATTAGCAAAGTTATTATTGCTGTTACATAGCTTGGAACTTGAAAGAATGCTGTCTCAAAGCTGCCTTGTCAGTTGTCTTATTTCCTTCTTGAATAGTTTAGGGCTAGAAGCTAGTGCTCTGTGATTTTACCTAAGACATGGTGCTTTTGTACTACCAGTGGCAATTCTGATAATTTTCATTAGTATCATTGCAATAGTGGGGAGAAGGGGGTAACTTCCCTTGGCGCAGAGTGTTAGTGAGCACAATTAACAACTGCATGAGTACACTTCATTCATTATTTTTACTAACGACTTTTTCTTTTTTTGTGGGGGGGTTGGTGAAGTGAAGCATGGATTATAAAATTGCCGATCGGTGCAAAATTTTTTCTGTACTTTGCTGAAGAGTTGAGGGGATGTGGATCTGCTATTGTGTAAACTGAAGTGTTTTTTTTTTTTTTTTTTGCTCTTTGCTGAATAGCTCATGGGGGCATGGATTGCCTTAGGAAGTAGGAAACCGATTGTTGCAATTTTTATTTTATTTTTTTGCACTTCACTGAAGAGCTAAGGTCGCATGGATCTAATGTACTAAGCCAGTTGTTGAGAATATAGCAATCAGCTTGCTACAGAGTATGTAATTTTCTTTTTCTTTTTTTTTTACTTAGGAGCTGAGGTGCCATTGTGGTATGGATCTGCTGTAGGTTCATAGGTTCATAGGTAGGTACTAGGCTATTGGCCCTGGGGCCTATACAAGCCCAGCCAAAAAGGTACCCTGGCTTTTGCCACCCAAGAAAATTATTTTCCTGTGCCACTGTTGAGCAGAGCCACAGAGGTGATCCCCGGGTTGAATTTCCTATTTCCCATCCAGTCATCAAGATTTTTCTTGAAGAGTGCTAATGAGGAGCTTTGTTTGATATAGAAAGTTAGTTTATTCCAGAGTATGGGAAGTCTCTGGAACTGGAATCTATCCCTCCGGTATGTTCTGTTTATTGTAGTGACAAGGTTTAGGTCCCTAGAGCGTGTACCTCGGAGGGATTGGGATTTCTTTAAGTGGAGCATGTCCAACAGCTCTGGGTTTGACATAGCTTTGTATGTTAGGCAGAGATCACTTCTGAGTAGGCAATATGCGATGGAGTAAAGCTGGAGTTTTTTCAGACGGTCAGTGCAGGGCATCTGTTTGAGGCCGGTAATCCTATTTGTGAGGTATTTCAGCGGCCTTTCCAGTTGTTGGAGATGTCTTGTGAGGTACATACCAAAAGGGGCATTGTACTCTATAATGGGTCTAATGAGTGATGAGTAGAGGGGAACAATGACCTCTTTTTTTCTGGATGAGAAACCTTTTGTGATGAGGTGTGCCACATAGAAGGATTTCCTGACTACTGTGGCAATGTGATTATCAAAGGAGAGACTACTATCCACCTGTGTCCCAAGGTCTCTTATCACACTTTCGGTGTTAAGTATACTACCACCTATGTTGTAGTTCATGGGTACAGAGTTTTTACCAAAGGGGATGACAATGCACTTTTTGGCATTGAACTTGAGGCATGGCTATGACACCAGGCATCGGTCTCAGTGAGGCCCTTTTGTAGGATGTCCACATCGTTAGGAGTTTCGATTATGGCTCCTAGTTTGCAGTCATCTGCAAACTTCATTAGCCAAAGACCTTCTGTGTTAGCCTATACTTCAAAGGAGTAGATACCAAATAGGAGAGGACCCAGGACTGAACCCTGTGGAACTCCACTTGTCACTGGTCTGAAGTTGGATTTGGAGTCTGCTACTTTCACAGTGTGGGTTCTGTCAGTGAGCCAGTTGGCAACCCATCTTGTGACATAGGGATTTATACCTAGTTTACTGCGTTTATCTATAATTCCAGAGTGGGGGATTGTGTCAGAAGCCTTGGCAAGAGCTAGATAGGCTGTGTGAACCACCTTACCCTTGTCTATCGCTTTGGTGACTGCTTCAAAGACGTCTATCAGGTTTAGGAGACATGATCTGCCTGTAGGAAGCTGAAGTCATTTTTTTTTATTGCCCTTCACTTAAGAGCTGATGGGGTGGAGTGCTAGAGCAGAAATGTGCACCAGGTACCAGATGACTACTTATACCTATTTAATTACAAATAGGTATAATTAACATAGCTGGAGTTGCATAGAGGGGGCAGCAGCATCAGGCACAAAGTATTCCAGGCTGTGATCAGCAGATGTCAGTAATTAATTTGCAGTTTGAACAGAAGTCATCTAGCACTCTATATGTGGCATAAACTGCAGCAGAAAGTCCAGCATTTCACAACTGGAGTGCTTTAGTGCAGCATGTGTGGGCTGTAAACAGCTTCTTGCTACAAATTTAGCAAGCAGTTGTTAGGGAAGCAAATGACCTTTTTATGTTCCTCGATTTAGAGTTGAAGACGGTATCAGAACAGGAGTGCCTTCTATTTTATATTTTTGGATCGACATGAAGAGAGTGATATTGTCAGGTGAGATTGCACATAGAAGAAGAACTGGTCAGTTGATTCTAGTTGTTTCCTAAGCTGTATTTGTTTGTCACCAGGAAGTGGCCAACAATTTATTATTTGTGATGACACTTTAGTTGGTTTAAATGATCAGTTGGAAAAATGGGGCAGTTATCACTTAAGGAATTTGCCATTATCTATATTTATGCAACAATGGGCAATATTACTGATCAGAAGATTAAAAGTGGTGCTGTTTCCTGTTTGTTTGTGTGGTCTAGTAGGTGCTTTGACTAGTTGTTCCAGGTTATAAGACTGCATGGTTTTAAGTGGGGATTTGCTTCTCTTAGGGTGTCAAGTTTGAAGTTGCTTAGTATTGTTGAGTTTTTTGGGATTGCAGTAGGATTCATATTTTCCAAGTTATGTTGGATTACTGAAATTGAAGAGGGAGTGGGATATAAATTGTGCCAAAACTGAGATGAGGATGCCTTGGAAAAAATGTTATCTATTTTTGCTCAGCTGTAGCCTTGGCCATTAGAGGATTTTGCTTTAGTGCATTCTTTAATGATAATGGTGGAATTGTTTCTCAACATAAGGGTTGTTCCTCCTTCTCATTCAGCACTGGATCTATAGTCAATAATCATGATGCAATGTTTAAGTATGTAGGATGAGGGACAGAAATCAGCTTTACATTATGTATCAGATAGTACAAGCAAATGAGAATTTTTGCTTAAAAGCCAAGTTTCCAATAATGCCCATTTATTGTTGAGCTACACATATTTATGGAGTCAATTTTTAGGTTAAGTAGTCCAGGATTTGAGTGGATATTACCAGAGACAGAGAGAAGTCTTAGATTGTATAATTTGAGAGTAGGTTCCTAATTTGCTTTGAATGATTCTGTGAGCATTGCAGAAGTATTGTCTGTGATAGAAATTGTTCTCTGATATATGTGTCATAATCTTGATCGAATTTGTATAATATATGGTAATCTTTATTTGTAGTTGGGGTGTAGTGATAGAGTATGTTTGTTCTGAGGAGAACCTGTAAACTGGGAATGTGTCAGATAGTATGAGACAAGCAGTTATAAGAGAAAGTATAAGGGCTAAATAGCCAGGATTAAGGGCGGTGTTAGGGACTGGGTAGACGTTTTGGGGCCTAGAGTTAGGGTTAAGGGAAAGCTATGCAGTCTTCTCAGTTGTTAGAGGGCAATGGAATTTACTATGATTAGGTACCAGTTGTTTAGAGTATGTGACAACAAACAAGTAAACTACAAATAGCACATAAGCAGTTGTGGAAGGCCCATGGAAAAGACCAAATATGATTCTTCAAAAACTGTGTGACATGCATTCTTGCTCCTCCACAAGTGTCATCAGCCAGCCAATCAGCACCTCTACAATTATTATTATTAGTAGTAGTAGTACTTGTAGTAGTAGTACTTGTAATAGTAGCAGTAGTATTAGTATTTTTATTCTTTTTAATAAGAAAATAGAGGAATAGAGTAAGAAGTGGAGAGTTATTGGAAAAAGATGGTTTCCTCTTTGAATTCTATAAATGGGTTGGAGAGAACATGACAAGTTAGTTGCATTTTTTTTATCCCAATAACAGGGAAAACCATTAGTGCCCTGAATGGACAAGTCAGGATTGGTTTTGCTTTCCATAGGGAAAGGAAGCTGTGAAGACCTAGATGAATATAGGCCCATCTGTTTGCGAAATCTGGGTATTAAAATATTGGCAAAAGTTCTAGCCAGCAGATTCAATCATGTATTCCCTTATCTAGGTCAAGAAGAGTACAGTTTGTTCATACAAGGAAAGTGGTCAATTGAAAATTTTTGAGCTGTAATGAATATTATGCAAATATAGCAGATGACAGAAAGAGCAGGTATTGTATTACCTGATATGCAAAAAAGCTTTTATCTCAGACTATGTCAGTGATTTAAAGCATAAAGCTTTGCAAGCAGCAGAGGTGACTTGAATATGAATAGTGACTCAAGTGCCTAACAGCACAATCAGGGAAAATGGGTTGCCTATTCTGGGGGATGTGTGGTGGTTCCCACCTGTCTTGAACTACTCTTCTGTTAACGGGAGCAATGCTGAAGATGGGATGCTCATCATTATGGGGGAGACAGTGTTGGGAAAACACTGTACTACTGGTACATGGGGAGGAGCAAGTGTGCACAAACAAGAGGGATATAGACAGCCATTGCTGTATTTCAAGCACTCATGTCACCACAAAAGGTGGGGTTAGCAGATAACATAGAAAAAAAATACAAAGGGATGGGATGCCAGTGAGAGCACACAGCTCTCACATGCATATATGTTGAACCTCCTTAGAAAGTATGTCTGATTAAGTGGAGGCTTGCTGACTCTCAGGTTATGGCAAGGAAATGATACATAAAGGATTTGTCTCAGTAGAGGGGGTATTTCTAATTGAAATCTTAATGAGTAGTGAATTTGAAATTGGTATATGTAAATTAAAGGGGGATGTCAAAGGGAGGGGAAAAGTGCAGAGAAACACAAGAAGCTTGCCCAGTCCTTCAAGGTTTGTTTATATTAGATGAAGAAGAGTTTAAATTAAAGTGCAGAATGGTTAAGTCTTACTTTAGATGTCTGTATCCTGATGGTGGAAGATGCTGATATGGTGCTCCTTAGGGAACTGATATTTTTGAAAGATTTGCACAAGTCTCAGGACTTGATCTGTAATGCAAAAAATATACAGTTGATGAGACTGGGGATAGGTGTGGTGGGGGCATGGATGGGCGCATGCATGAATATATAAAAACAATAATCCTAGCTTTTCCTGAGGATAGAAGTTATATGCAGAGCAAAAGTGACAACATATATGAATTTAGAAAATGTAAGTTGAAGGAATGTTGAAAATTGAGGTAAGAGGATACGTACACTACATTTGCCAATTAAAGGGTTTAAGATGAACAGCCATGTTTATGTTTACTTATTAATATATTATGTATTTAGTATTTATTGATTTTGTTTACAACGAATATTCAGCTGATTTCAGAACCTATTTTTAGTGGAGTCCCTGCAAGAAAAACTCCAGTACAATGCAATACAACTGAACACTGACAATGACATCTAACAAATGTAGATTATACTTATTTACTGGAAATGGCAGCTTTATACAGGTGTTGTTGTGTCTTTCGGCTTTTCCCAGTTAGGGGTCGCGACAGCGTAACTCTGGTCCGCTAATGATTGGCAGTAGATTTTTATGTGCCGAGTTGACGGCCCTGACGCACAACCTTCAACGAAGGTACGCCCATTCCTACATGTCTCCACACAGAAGACGCTCTAGCTGAGAATTGAACAGGACGTCTTACTGTGAGGCGACAATGCTACTGCAGCACCACCACTGCAGTATATACATAAATAAGGACAGCAAAAAATCAGCAGTGAAATAATATACAAACAGGCATTGTGCTTCAGAATGTTGTAGAAGAATCTGTTCAAGGTATTTTAGGATGAACAGTAAAGCAGAAACATATAACATCCATTTTATTGGGGGGGGGTGGAGTGAGGACTCACTCACATCCCATCCTAGAAGTTAGAGCACAGTTTAGTACATTGGGTAAGAATAAACAATTCTGGAACAAAAAAACAGAAGAAGGTAGCGTTTACTCAAAAAAAAAAGGGCTTTTGTCTCTTACACAAAAGGAACAAGACTTTGCCAGATTTTAAAAAACAACTCCATCCCAACTCATTTAAATACAAAATTAATCACATGAACATCCAATCAGTGTTTTATTCCAAATATTAAATCTCTTACAAACAACCTACAAAGTTATTAAAGGCATAGTAAAACATTATAATAAGCTTTAGAAATAAAATTATTGTCACACGTATACCAAAAATACAAAGAATAACAAAGAATAAAGAAATAATATTATAATATATGTGGATACCCATTTATCGAATCATGGATCTTAATTTTAAGAGACAACCAATAGGGGCCAGGTTATTAAGTCCCTGCCAACCTACTGCATTAAAAAACAAGATCCAATATAATTCATGCTTTTCTAAAAGTAACGCCCAAGCTCCACCCCTAATATTCTGAACGATCTTTTCAATAACACAGAAATTAAAATAATGGCCTGGAAATTAAGAAATTTGCCGAAAATGTTTATTAGTCGCATTTTTATTCCTAATTTCATATTGATGTTTATGTACACTATCCTTAACCATACACTTGATTTTACCAATGTAAAAAGCCAAGCACTGTTGACATAAGGCCAAGTAAACAATACCTTTAGTTTCACAGTTAAATTTACCCTTCATCTAAATGGAGACCCCATTAATATCCAGCGGTTCACCTGTATGTATATATTTGCAACAGGGACAACATCTGCATTTGTTCATAAAAGGCTGAGGTGCCATGTTCATAACTAATAGATGGTCAATCAAATTTTTAAAATTAAAACCCCTTTTATATATAAACTGATGTTTCTGTCTCACTTTTTCTTTTACAACTCGGTTATCAGTTAAGATGACCCAGTTCTTTTGAATAATATTCTTAATAGAAAAACTGCCACTATTAAAAAATGCAATAAATACTGAAGAACGTCTTTACTGTATTGGGCTGGGAATTAGATGTCACAATAGTAGATGCAGACAAGGCCTCAAAAGCAATAAACAGCTCAGAATGACAAGCACTAATTGAGGCTTTAACAGCTAACATAGGATAAAAATTATGAATATTTCTGTTATTTGTAACTTCCTTTTTATGCTGTCAATAAGCATAGGAGGATATCCTCTTTTTAAAAACATACTGCTTAAAAAAATTACATTCTTTGATAAATTCCTCAAAAATTATAACAATGTGGGCTGCTGTAACAAACTGCTCTTTTATAACCAATTTCTTTTAGCTAAAAAGATGGTGGCTATCAAAATGCAAAAACTTACATCAATAGGTCAGTTTCTTATAGAGTTTTGAAGTGTAACAACCCCAAACAAAATCTTTCTCCAAAAGGACATCTAAACAATGAATACTATTAGCTCCGACCTCATGAGAAAACTTCAAAAAAGATGTAAAATCATTAAGATAATTCATAAAATCAAAAAATAAGCTCTTCCTGATATCTCCAGATGATAAATATCACCAATCACTATTAAAAAGGAATCAATAATCCCATTCTAACATAATAATATTAGCAAATAGGCCCCCACAAGCAGCGTCCATGGCAACATCCTTTTGTTGGACAAAAAAATTCATTTTCAAAAAAAAAAATAATTGTTTTTCAAAACAATTTCCAAGATGTCTTCATATAAATTAATTAAATCTTGATTAATACATTTTCTATGAAGGAGCTCTGTAAACCACAAAATACTTAGTGCATGTGGAATAATGGAATAGAGATCCTTTGCATGAATAGTTAGAAGAAAAAAGAATGGCGAAAAGCTAAATCATTACAATTTTCAGAAAGTCCCCAACATCAATGTATAGATGTTTTTCACTTTTCAAAAGATCTTTTAACTTAACATCAAGAAATTTAGCCAAGGGGGCGATGGGATGCACGGGTGAGTTTAACAAATACTTGTAAATTTTTGGAAAACCAAAAATGGTCAGGGCAATCGGGTAATCCACAGAATGATATTTATAATCACTAAATGAAATCTGTTTTTCAAGAAACATATCTCTAATTTGCAAACGTATCCTATGATATGCAACACTTAATTCATTTCTGGATATGGGTACATAGGTATGTTCCAATAATAAATGCCAAATTTTATCTAAATAATCCTGATGATCCATAGCAACCAGCCCTCCACCCTTATGTGTTTGCATAAATCTAACATTTAAAGCTCTCACCCATGACAAAAGGTCCTGTTCTTCAATAGTTAACTTACAGACTTGCTTTTTCTAGTCTGCAAAGCATATCTTAAATGTAGTTCACAGAAACTCTCAAAAAACCCAAAGAAGGATGTAGTGGGGGATTACATACACTTTAAGTTCGCAGTTCATTTGATAATAAAGACATATTGGAAGACTCATTAAAATAAATGTTCAAATTCAATTTTCTGATGTACAACTTAAAATCCATCAAGGTCTGTGCAATATTGGCTGTACGTGTAGAGACAAAAGTCAGACACTTTGAAAAAAAAACATCAGCTATAGAAAAAGTCAGTGGTTGTGAACTATAATTTTTTTTCAACCTTGGCAATCAGAGAGACAAAGAGTACAACAGTGAAAAAATTATGCCAACCAATGGGACAATCAGATATTGGAGCCAACCCCCAAAAAATCAATGGTCATCTCATCAAGTGAACACACCTTCATCAATGAACCAATCAAATTGGCAACAGCAGGTGAAGCAGAGAAGCAGTAAGGGATGGAGGAGGTGTACATATCAACCAGAAAGAATAATCATGGAATGGGACATTCAGATTCCGAAGTTATTTTCCCAAAAGAATCAGTAACTTTTTTGTTAAAAGAACACACCTACATCAGGAAACCATTTGAATTGGTAATGGTAGATGAATTAGAGAGGCAAACTGAAAAGGAGAAAATGGATATATTAACCAATAGGAACAAGCAGATTTGTACTTTGTTTACAAACACTTACAATGATTTTACTATTAATAATTATGGTTCACAACCACTATGTTGTTCTACAGCAGATTTTTTTTCAAAGGGTCTGACTGTATCTTGCAGTATCTCTCCCTGATTCAGCAACCTCCATAACGCAGCACAGCACTATCCTGTACTACAAAACCATAGCACAGCATAGGGCTGACTATATGGCCATGTTGAATGCTAATGAGGCATTCAAGGGAGAGATGCGTATGCTAATTAGCCATGTGCACTTTCAGCTGGAACTGTCTCTAGAAAGGCATCTACATGCTGAGGGAGTCAAGAAATTGAAAAACGAATTGGACAAATTTCATTCATTTTTTTTTCAGTGTCATTTTCAGATTCAAGAAATTGCTCAGTGGCATAGATCTGCATGGCTGTCCCCTCCATGTACTGGAATTTGACAAGGCCAGAAGGCCACGCCCAACTCTATACCATGACTGCAGTACTGGAATTGGGTCAAGGGATTACTTTTAAAGTGCTGTAATGGCACTAACAGTTGTAAGGGGATCGGGGGGATACACTAGACCACCAGTGATACCATATAATGAAGTGCTATTATGAACCAACACTACTACAGTAGTATAGAGTGGGGTGGATAACCTAGACCAGAAAGGCATGATAGATGCATGCCATAATGGCACTGCAATTATTATGGGTATGTGGGTAACCATGGGAGAGCAGATTTGTCAAGAACAGGTAATGGGACTGTAATATGTGTGTGTGTGTGTGTGTGTGTGTGTGTGTGTGTGTGTGTGTGTGTGTGTGTGTGTGTGTGTGTGTGTGTGTGTGTGTGTGTGTGTGTGTTTGTGTGTGCGTGTGTGTGCATGTGTGTGTGCGTGTGTGTGTGTGTGTGTGTGTGTGTGTGTGTGTGTGTGTGTGTGTGTGTGTGTGTGTGTGTGTGTGTGTTTGTGTGTGTTTGCATTTTCAGTGTTCTTGCATGTGTAGGACTGTAATTGGGGGGAGAATGGTACTGCCTACATAGCAGCTGTTTACCACCACAACTTGCAGATTAGAGGTGATCTGTATGTCATGACAGTAAATTTGATTATGACACATATAAACTCACTAATAATACCACCAAAAAAGAAGAAATAAACACATTTAAAGAAATATCTATGACGATTCTGTGGAACATAATAAAGATGTTGAGTGGATAGAAGAAATAAAAGAAACAGTAAGAAGTTCAAATGTATGGGATATGAAATGGGATGAAGTAATGGCCTGAGAAATTGAAAGAAAATTGGAAAACCCCAGGCCAAGATGCAGTATCTAACTTCTGGCTAAAAGTATTAAATCTTTACACAAAGATTTATCCCTGAGTATGAATTATTTATATGGACATGCCCAAACAGGTACAAACCTGGTTAGCAGCAGTAAAAATGATACCCTCCTTAAGAGTGAAACTGCAAGCTATCGTAAAAGCTATAGACCAATAACTTGCCCTCCAATGATGAATAAACTATAAATGCAAAAGAAACAATGAAGAAATCCCATGACGGTGGCAAAAGAAAGAAAGAAAGAAAGAAAGAAAGAAAGAAAGAAAGAAAGAAAGAAAGAAAGAAAGAAAGGAAAATAAAGAAAAAACACCAAAGGAGAAAAAGTTATTCACTAAATTCAAGTTCATTGTCCCTATCTACATTGAAACTACTGGAAACATTGTCAATAACAATAAAATAATTTTTCTAAAACTTCAACATACCGTAAAATGTTTACCTAAAGTATTCTCTTTATTTTTGAGTTTTATGGCATACTGATGGTCATAGATTCTCTTCCTAAATTCCCTGTTTGTCTTTTCAATGTAAAAGCCTCACAGGTATAACACTTTACAAGGTAAACTACATACTTCAAATTGTATGTAAAATAAAGTGGTACCGAATGTGTTTTCCATGTCCTTACATCAATAAAAAAGGATTTTCTAAAATATAACTACACTGGGAACAGTAAAAACATCTGTATGTTGCTCTCTTATCTTCCTTATGATATTTTCTTCCCTCTCTTTATAAAAACATTTTTTATATTACAAGCTTTCTTTTAGATAAAAAAAGGCTTGTCGCCCACTGCTGTTTTAATGACCTCAGTAGTTTCAAGTATTCTCCAGTTATTGCAAATGACTTAAATCTAGAGAGTTAAAATGGCAGATATTATTCCATGCATACTGTGAACCTGGGCTTAACAACAATGTGAATTATGAGATGTTTTTAACTGGGAAGAGGCATGGAAATATGTGCATATACTATTGTTTATTAATTTTATATTACTGATTTCAATATATTCATTCGTATTTATCTCTTATTAGATGGATTTGTTTAGTTTTTGCTTTTTAGTTGTGTTTGATTATTTTATTGACATTGGGTCATATGACATGGGTGAGCCCTATTTAATTGTTGAGTTTGTGATAATAATTATGTTTTGATCAAGGCCAGTATGGCCAATATCACTCAACAACAATTTTTATTAAATTTGTTGGAATATTTTTTTTCTCCTTTGGTGTTATTTCTTTATGCATAAATTATACTCTGGAACTAATGCTGACAGAGTTTATAGTCAGCTAGATGAAAACTGAATGATGGCAATAAAACAAATGGGTAACAAAGAAAGTCAAATGGGACAAAGGATGATTTGTTATTAAATTAAGTCATAATGGAGAATTGTAACAGCATCCCACTGTCATGGATAAAGGAGTGCTTACAGATAAATAAGAAACACTCTATATTGATCAATTACATTACAGCAATGAGGAAACACTGGCCAATCACTTTGCAGCAAAGGCATGATAAAGGACAAATTCGGGGATAAAAATTCAAAGGCATGAATCTGTCTCAATGTATCTCTTTTGTGTGGGCTTTAACCCATGAAGTTGTCTACTGAACAAATTAGGTCATGGTTACAGTTTGGCTCCAGGACAACAACTACATGCAAAGACTTTTCAATTCTTTTTGTGGATGATTTAAAACTGTATAGTTCATCAGATGAAGAGCTAAAAGCAAAACTGCAATATGTCTAAATTTTGTCAAATTATATAAGAATATTATTTGGTCTTGATAAATGTAAAAAAGTAAAAATTAAAGCAAGAAGGCTGCAGTACAAAGAAAATATCAGTCTGGAACAGTAGTGTGATATAAAGGAACTAAAAATAGTTATATTGCCATGACTGTGTTTTCCTCTAAATGATTATAAACTCTGCCATCATCAATTCCAGTATATAGTTTATATATTGTTGGAAGGCAAATTACTGGTTTATAGTTTTTAGGATAGCTTGCAGGTTCATTCTTAAGAGTATCATGTTTTCTGTTGTTAACCAATCTGGTGTGTATTTAGGGTGTACACATAAGTAGTTCTTACTCAGGGCTAGATCTTCATCTAACAATGTTAATACTTTTAGCCAGAAGTTAGGTATTGCATCTGGGCCTGGGCTTCTCCATTTGAGAGGTTTTCTTAATTTTGTTTTAATTTCTCTGGCTGTTACTTCATCTCATTGCATATCTTGTACCTTTGAACTTAATAATGATTCTTTTACTTTTATCCATTTAGCATCTTTGTTATATTCCACAGGGTCTTCATTGATATTTTTCCAAAATGTATCTATCTCTTCTTGTTTTGTTGGTGTTTCTAACATCAATAAATTGCTTATTTTGTACTTTTCCTTTATATTTATCTGCTTTTCTTTTATGTTTTTCTGCTTGCGCTAATATCTTTAGTTTATTATGTTTGCAGTAGCGCATGACAAAATACACTCTGTGGTGTATGTGAAAAGTACTGTAAGCTTTAGTGTGTAACAGTAGATAGATAGGGGTTCTAATCTCACAGCAGCCAGCTAAGTGTGTGTAAATATATCCCCTTACAGCACAACAGGCTATCCCCATGCAACGGTTGTGCACTTTTACACCTATGAATCTATATGGGAAATAGAAAATTCACCCCAGGGATCACTCTAGTGGCTTTACTTGACAGAGACACTGGGAATTAAGGTTGGGTGGCACAATGCCAGTGTAATCCTATGAGCTAGGTTTGTAAAGGCCCCAGGGCCATTAGTCTAGTACATATCTATGAACCTATGAAAAAATCCTGGTCTGTTCTAATAATGACAATTACTTTTATCACATCTATCTTTCTGAGTATTTTATTGGTCTGTTCATTCTTGTACACTCTTCTAACAGTGACACTTCTTGTCTTAATTGTTTTTTAGCTTTCACTATTCGATACTTATATGATGGCATTTGATTTCTTCCCTTCCTTTCTTTTATTGCCCGATATTTTTTTGGTAAAACTTTATCTGTTATTAATTTTGCTGCACAATAATATGTCCTATTTACTTCTGCTATATCACATGAATTTCTGTTAATACCCTTGATTACTATGTTCATTAGTTTTATCGGAATACTAACATTTTGGGTGTTACTGACTTTCTGTAATCGATTTCTTTCATAGATGTTAATATGTCTGGCCAATGCTATTAAATAAAGTAACCCTTTAATCCAATCCTGCTTAACTGATGGCACTATCTGTTGCTCTTTCATATGGGAACTCAATAACCTATCCCTCTACAACATTGACTGTGTCAGAATTGCCACCGTTTCCTGTTCATTCCCTAGGTGTGGAACTCCAATTGAACTTTTATACTGTTTGCCTGCTGAAGGCTGCAGAGTATCTTCATGTGGCAACTGATCATATACTTCCCATTCCATCGGTCTCTCCTCAGTTTGGGGACTCACTGTTCCAGTATGCTGCAATGGTACCAGAGTTGGATTTTCTCTACTAAATACTTCACTTTGCAGGTAATCCATAACTTCAGATTCTATTTCTTTAACTTCTCCATTACTGATCCTCTTTTCTATGTTCCTCCTTTGTTTTCTTATTTTGTGTATTATCTCAGTTAAATTTCATAGGTTCATAGGTTCATAGGCAGGTACTACGCTATCAGCCCAAGGGCCTACGTAAGCCTAGCCAACAAGGTTCCCTCTCTTACACCACCCAAGAAAGTTATTTTCCTGTGCCAATGTCGAGCAGAGACAGAGAAGTGATCCCTGGGGTGTATTTGCTATTTTCCATCCACTCATCAAGATTTTTCTTGAAGAGTGCTAATGAAGAACTTTGCTTGACATAGATGGGTAGCCTGTTCCAGAGTATGGGAAGTCTTTGGGACAGGAATCTATCCCTCCAGCATGTCCTGTGTATTGTGGTGACAAGGTTTAGGTCCCTAGAGAGTTTTGCTCGGAGGGACTGGGATTTCTTTAGGTGTAGCATGTCCAACAGCTCTGGGTTTGACATAACTTTATATGTTAGGCAGAGATCACCTTGGAGTAGGTGATATGCTACGGAGTAAAACAGGAGTTTTTTGAGATGGTCAGTGTTAGGGCATCTGTTTGAGGCCAGTAATCCTCTTTGTGAGGTACTTCTGTGGCCTTTACAGCTGCTGCAGATGTCTTGTGAGGTACATTCCAAAAGGGGTGTTGTACTCTATAATGGGTCTAATGAGGGTCGAGTAGAGAGGAACAATGACCTATTTTTCCTGGATGAGAACCATTTTATGATGAGGTGTGCCACATAGAAGGACTTCCTGACTACTGTGGCAGTGTGACTATCAAAGGACAGACTACTGTCCACCTGGGTCCCAAGGTCTCTTATCACACATTTGGTGTTAAGTAGCCTGCTGTCTATGTAGTAGTTCATGGGTACAGAGTTTTTACCAAAGGAGATGACAATGCACTTTTTGGCATTGAGCTTGAGGCCATGGTTCTGACACCAGGCATCTGTCTCAGTGAGGCCCTTCTGTAGGATTTCCACATCATTTGGGGACTCGACTATGGCTCCTAGTTTGCAGTCATCTGTGAACTTCATTAGCCAGAGGTCTTCTGTGTTAGCCTGTACTTCAGAGAAGTAGATACCAAACAGGAGAGGTCCCAGGACTGAACCCTGTGGTACTCCACTTGTCACTGGTTTGAGGTCAGATTTGGAGTGTGCAACTTTTACAGTGTGGGTTCTGTCAGTGAGCCAGTTGGCAACCCATCTTGTGATGTAGGGATTTATACCTAGTTTAGTGAGTTTAGCTATAATTCCAGACTGGGGGATGGTGTTGAAAACCTTGGCAATATCAAGATAGGCTGTGTGAACCACCTTACCCTCATCTACGGCTTTGGTGACTGCATCAAAGAAGTCAATCAGGTTCAGGAGGCATGATCTGCCTTTCACAAACCCGAACTGGGTGGGATCCAGAGTTTGGAGGTTACCAATTTCTTTGTTTATGAGATCCATGATGATACGTTCCATGACCTTGCAGACCAGGCTTATCAGGCTAATAAGGCAATAGTTTCCGGAATCAGTGTTGGCTCCCCCTTAGTGGAGTGGGATAACTGTTGCTGTATGCCATTCAGTGGGCAAAAAGCTTGATGTGAGGCTATGATTAAACATGGTGCTTAGGTGGGGAGCCAGTCCATTCTGAAGTTTGTGTAAAATGCAGCCTGGGATGTTGTCCAGTCCCATGGATGCTGTGTTTTTGGCTATAGAGAGCGCAGCTTTTACCTGTGTAGTTGTGATTACAGGGACTCTGCATTCTTCCTGTATAGATATGTGCCCTTTAGGGGGTGAGGGGGGAGGGTAAAGTTAGCACTGAAACTATCTGCCAGGATGTTGGCAATATCAGTTGGTTCTGTAATTTTCATGCCATTGTGCAGATCTGGGTGTTGCCATTGAGATGCTTGACATCGCTATAGAATGCTTTGTAGTTTTCCTTAGAATCAGTGGCGATTTTGTTTTCATAGCTAGCTTTGGAGGATCTTATAAGGGATCTCAGCTTCTTACTGAGGCTGACCAGGGAGCTCCTCCACTCATGGGATTTTACTCTCTTTTGCAATAATTTCTTCCTTCTGTTGTACAGTTTGTTTATGGCAGGAGACCACCAGATTGGCTTCCTTTTTTTGGAGGATAGCATCTTGGTTCTGTTTGGGATAGCACGATCCATGCACTTATGTAAGTGCTTATAGAGTGCAGTTGTGTAGGATTCAGCAGTCGTAACTGTATTGTCCATCTGCATGGGTGTCATGAAGTTAACCACTTCTGACTTAAGAAGCATGAAGTTGGCTTTGGAAAAATTTTTTACCATGGTTTCCTTAATGGGGGGTGGGGGCGGGATGTGGATATCAAGGGTGATTAGCTTATGGGCAGATTGGACCAACGAGGAGTTGACTTCAGGTGTGGGAACACCGGTCACTCATGTTGGTAATGACTAGGTCTAGGATATTGTTGCCCATGGTGGGGTTGTGGATAAGTTGATCCAGGGCATTGGAGTTTATGAATTCCAGAAAGCATTGTGTGAAGGAGTTAGTACATGAGTAGTTTTCCCAGTTAATGGTGGGGTAGTTGAAATCACCCATTATTAGGGTGTTTGGTTGAACCCTAATATTTTCCAGCACATCAAGAAAAGAGGAGTGGGAATCCTGGGGCATGGTGGGGTATCTGTAGCAAGCTACAATTTGGATTGCAGTTTTGCCCAGAGTTAGTTGCACTTGGATAACCTCAGATGCATTATGCTGAGCAACTAGCCTGGAGGTGTGGATATCCTTAATGAATATGGACACACCTTCACCTTTGGTGTTCCAGATCAGGTTACATGGCCAAAATGTGTGGTATGAGTTATAACCTGGTAGTGCAGGGGTGCTCTCTGGAGCCTTGAACCAGGTCTCAGTCACTGCACAGATATCGGTGTTCTCCATTTTAAGGAGTGCCTCAAGAGAGTGCATTTTGAGATTTAGACTTCTAGAATTGAGTTACATTACCTTCAGTTTTTGCTTTCCTGTTCCTGTTACGGTGGTGAATTTGTCATTTGAACCTTGCCTAACAAAGGCACTATAGAGGCAGCAAGAGCCTTAGCCAGTATCCAGAATCACAGGGGCAACAGGTACAGGCCATCTCTGACAAAGCATTGTGGTCTGTCGACCATGTCATCCCAAGCAGACAGATACTGGATACCCTTAGAATGACACCAGAAGCTTAGCCAATTGTTGAAGTCAATAATTTTGTCCTTGTACGTGGTTGGGTAGCATTCGAAAGACATGTATGCGTAAATGGGCATGCCTTCGTTGAAGGTTGGGTGTTGAGCTGGCACCTCAGCGTTTCGTAAAAATCTACTACCAATCATTAGTGGACCAGAGTTCCGCTGTGGCAACCCCTTACCGGGAAAAAGCCAAAAGACAAACAGCAACAACAGCGGTATATTTCTGGGCGATGGCAAAATGGTACTCAGGGCTAGGGCCATACCTGCCTGGGCTACAAGATCGGAGAGCTCTTCCATGTCTCTTTTCATGTAGTCCAGGGAGGTATGTCTCAGGTCCTTCACACCAACATGGACAATGACAGAGTCATATTTGTACTTGTTGTGGAGTGACCTGAGTGCGTGGGTTATGTGGCGGATCCTGGCATCTGACAGGTAGCTGACATTAACCTTCTCCTTGTTTAGCCTGGTGAGTGGGACATCAGTGTGCCTGACTATAGAGTCACCTATGTTAGATTTATTGTTTTGCCTTATTGGCTGTGGTTGAGGCACACTGAGTCTGTGGGCTATGTCATTTAGGTTGTGTTGGGGGGTGGAAGTTGCTTGCGTTTCTGCTTTGGAGGTCTCTGTTGCTTGGGCAGATTGTTATTGAGAGCCTCCATGAATGTTTTTGTGTTTCTATCTGTGGATTTTGGTGGTGTAGATTTAGTGAGACTATATGATATGTGTGGTGTGGTGCAAGTGCGTACCTTCTCCTCTTGAATGTCAAGTTCAGTCTTGGTTGGAGAGAGCTTTACCTCCAGTTTGGCTAGATAAATGCATCTCTCACAGGTTGTAGTGTTAGGTGGTAGGAGGAGAGGGTTGTCTGTGTACATGAGGCAATTTCCACATTGCCCCAAGATGCCCAGATTAATCTGCTAGACAGGAGAGAATACTGGGAGCTGACCCTTGGACATGCCTGATTAAAAAAAAATTTTCCTCTAGATAAGTGAGGAAAGTGAGTACAAGAGCTGTTTTTCTCTAAGCAAGTGATGAAAGTAAGTGCAAAAACTGTTTTCCTTTAGGTAATGAGGAAGGTTGAGTGCTATAGTAATTAGTAGCTTATTTAGTACTACAACAAGTTCTGAACAAGTACTGAGCATGAATAATCAAATTCAAGTGTTAAAACTAAGAATCTGTATCTGCACTAGACTAGTTACAGGAAAGAAACAAGTGCAAATGCGGGCTTTCAAATCAAAAAGTTGAGAGAGATGGAAAAGATTACCAGATGGCCAATAACTACAATTTCTAGGCCAGAACCACTCTAGACAGGTTACCTAGTGCTTACCACTCCCACTGACAAGCTAGAAGGCTTCCCTCCAACACAGAAAGACTTGGGGGGGGGCTCAGAAGCTTATATACAGTCCTGGATACAGCAAATCTGTATCTGGACCACACTAGTTACAGGAAACGTAGGAAAACAGGCTTACAGTTTTTTTTTTACAGACAAGTAGCTAAAACAGCAGTAAAAACAATTTAAATGTAGTGCAATCTAGCACACTTGAGTATGTAGCAATATTAGACCAAACTCAGTTTTAAAAAATGCAATTAAATTAAAAATGACTGAAAACAAGTGCAGAAGAAGTGTATTAGGTAGAATGTGGTAAAGAGATGGGACTGGGGGGAGTGTCCCAGATCAAATCTACAGTTGGTCGGGCAACTGCAAAAGCCACCAAATTTAAACCAGAAATAGGGAGGGTGGGTCGGACAAACTCCTTTCAGCAGAGATTTGAAAAACTATACAGTGAATCAAAAATAACAGTGCACAATTCTGAATAAAATTAGTCCAGCAACAATTTACAGTACACAATTCTGAAGAATCAAACAAATATACTTAGCTCTGTATATTTCCAGATAGTTTGAAAAGAGCTCTGTTAGACACAGGTTCCAGCAATGACATGCAAGCTGTTAACTAACAGGGTCTATTATTATGCAAATAATCCTTCAGATAGTCAGATGACACAAGCTGTAAAAACAGTTATACCAACTTAAGACACAGCAGAAAATAGGGGGAGGTGGGACAAAACACTTTCAGCAGAGATCTGAAAAACTATACAGTGAATCAAAAATAACAGTGCACAGCTCTGAATAAAATTAGTCCAGCAACAATTTACAGTACACAATTCTGATGAACTAAAAAATATACTTAGCTCTGTATATTTCCAGATAGTTTGAGAAGAGCTCTGTTAGACACAGGTTCCAGCAATGTATTTTGGGTTTCTAATACAATGACAGGAATGGACTCCATTCCTAAGTCAAAGTATGACTAAAGTTCATGAAATTAGTATTGTTTCAATCTTTGACAGTAGTCAAAATTGCTCTTTGCAGCACCTGCAATATGGAATTGACTCCTTCTGCAATTCATATGGAGTTACATGTTTTACTCACACATCTAAATATGACTGTAAATGATCTTTTATGAGACCTGTTGCTCCTACTAATACTATTGTAACTCTTTGGACATCCTTCTTCCACATTGCCCTTACTTCTGCATTCAGATCCTGGTATTTTATGACTTTGTGTCTCTCTGTACATAAGACACTGAAATCAGTGGGTGTAGCAAATTCAATGATCAATGCTACTTTTGTCTTTTTTTCATGGAATTCAAGGGGTCTGAATAGAGAGATGATAAGTCAGCAAGCGAAGGGGAGTAATATTGCTGAAATTGCATTTATCCTCAAGTCTTAGTGGGTACCTTAACAAGGCGGAAACTATTTTTCACAAAATCTCACCAAGACAATACTGATATATAGACTGTATTTTATATAGCATATATCATGGACAGAAGTAGGTCAAACATTTAAAAATATAGCTAGGTGCACAAGACATAGGGTAAAAAAGTGCTCAATCCTGGTAGGAGCGCTGGTGCCAGGACTGAAAAAAAAAAAACGACAGCGTAGAATACTCAAGATATGGAAACATTCCAACACTGGGGCCAGGCCAGGGCCAGGGGGAGGATGGCCCCACTGTTGTAGATCAAAGTAGCAGTCCACAAAAATCACAAAAACTGATAGGCCAAAGAAGAGGCATAAAGATGGTAGAGTGGACTATTGAGGATAAGAAAGAAATGATGTACTGTTACTATTATGCAAAACGCCCAGAATTTCCAGACACGAGATATACAAAAAGATTAAGACAGACATTAGTGAAAAGAAAAATACTTCCACAAGAAAAACTGTCAGAAGCTTCAAATAAAAAAAATTGTGTTCATTAATACAACAGATTTGTGAAAAACATTATATAGACCAAGAAACACTGATCTATTTGGAGAAAGAAGCATCTGAGAAAGTGTGAAAATATAAACAACAAAACCTAGAGATTTTTGGAAAGTATAAAAAAGAAATATGGACATGAGAAAGAAAGGGAGATTTAATCTGGTGCAATATTTATGCAAAGTTGAAAACCAAATTAATCAATACAAAAAAGGCAGCCCAAATATATTCAAAGAGAAATAAAAGGAAAGGCATCCAGATATGGAAATTTCACAATAAAAAATATCACAAAGAGGGAATGTAGAAAAGATTAGTAAAGTAGAGGTTAAAAAATAGAAGCTAAAGTTATGGAAAGCCTGCAAAGTGAAGGATTTGGTGTAGAAGGTTTAACAACACAGGTTACATCACAGCATGATGGAACTAGTCCCCAGAGTAAGGAGAAACAGGAAGATCAGGAGACATCTGAAGAAGAAATATGGACATGGGAATGAAAAAGAGATTTAATATGGTGTAATATTTATGCAAAAGAAAAAGCAAAACTAATCAATGCAAAGGGAGCAGCATCAAATGTATTTAAAGAGAAATACAGGCAATGGAATCCAGACATGGAAAACTTTACAATACAAAAAATAAGAAGACAAAGAGGAAAAGCAGAAAAGAATATTAGTAATGGGAAAAGATAAAAAAATAGAAACTGAGGTTACAGAGTACCTGTGAAGTAAAGGATTCCATGTAAAAAATGTAACTCAGAAAACACCACAGCAGGATAGAGCAATAGACATCCAAATTAAGGAGCAATCAGTGGAATGGGAAGCAACTGGTCAGTTGCCATATAAAAATACTTTAGAGCCTTCCATAGGAAACTGCTATAAATGTTCATTGAAGCTGGACAGCAAGGGAAGGAATAGGAAACTGTTGCAATCCTGATGCAGTCAGTGTTGAGGAGTGATAGGGCAGTGTATTCCCATATGACAGAGCAACTGATGACACAGGATGAAACTGAAGAGAATTTGCCACAGGAAGATGGTATAGAATTTTCTATAGAATGCCCTCAGAAAATGGAGAACAAAAAATGTGCCCTCAGTTTAGAAGAAAATGAGCTAAGAGAAAAAGATGCTGATTTAATAGAGATAGATAGACATATTAAGATCAATAAAAGAAATAGACTGCAGAAGGTCAATAAAAACCCAAAAGTTAGAAGTGCGATAAAACCAATGAACATAATAATTAGGACTGTCTATATAGATCCATGTGATATAATAAAAGTAAACAGAATATATTACTGTGCAGCTAAATTAATAACAGATAAAATTGTACCACAGGAACACAGGGTAGTAAGGGAAAGGAAGAGGAGAAATTGAATACCAGCATGGATGTATCGAATAGAGAAAACTATAAACCAATTAAGACAACAAGTGTCACTGTTAGAAGAGTATAGAAGAGGGAACAGATTAGCAAAAATTCTCAGAAAGATAGAAGTGATAAAAACAATGTGTAGTATTATGACAGATCAGGATTTATCATGAACTATCACAAATGATAAACTAAAAATATCAGCAGAGGCAGAAAAACTTAGAAGATACACAGATAAATATAAAGGACCGGTACAAAATAAGCAATTTATTGATGACCCAAAAAGGTTTTATAGAGAATTGGGAAACAAGGTAAAAGGAACTGAAAGACCACCAAAAAAAAAGAAGAAGAAATAGGTACATTTTGGAGAAGCATTTATGAAGATCCTGTCAAACATAACAAAGATGCTAAATGGATAGAAGAAGTAAAAGAAAGAATAAGAAGTTCAAAGGTACAGGATATAAAATGGGATGAAGTAACAGCTAGAGAGATTGAAACAAAGTTAAGAAAAGCCTCTAATTAGAAAACTACAGGCCTAGATGCAGTACCTAACTTCTGGTTAAAAGTATGAACATCTTTGCACGAAGATTTAGCCATGAGTAAGAACTATTTATATGCACACCAAAAACAGATATCAACCTGGCTAACAACAGGAAAAACAATGCTCCTACTTAAGAGTGAACCAGCAAGCTACCCCAAAAATTATAGTCTAATAACTTGCCTTCCAACGACATATAAACTATACACTGGAATTGATGCTGACAGAGTATATAGTTATTTACAAAAAACTCAATTATGACAGTAGAACAAAAGGTCAATAAAAGAAAGTAATATGGAACAAAGGATCATTTGTTGTTAAATAAAGTCATAGTGGAAAACTGTAAAAGGGGGAATAATCCAAGGATGGCATGGATTGGCTACAAAAAAGCATTTGACAGTATCCCACATTCATTGATATAAGAGTGTTTAAAAACACAACATGCATCTTTTACTTAATAAATTACATCACAGCAACCATGAAACACTGGAAAACCACTTTGCATTTAAGCCATGATAAAGAACAAATTATTATTCCAGGGATAAAAATCAAAAGGAGGATATTCCAGGGTGACTCTCTGTCACCACTGCTCTTTTGCCTTGCCCTTAACCCATTAAGCTGTTTACTTAACAGATTAGGGCATGGCTATAATTTGCCTCCCAGAAAGCAACAAAGTATAAAGACTTCTCATCTTCTCTTTGTCAATGATTTACAACTGTATAGCTCATCAGATGAGGAATTGAAAGCACAACTAAAAGTAGTCAAAACTATAAGAATGTCATTTGGTCTTGATAAATGTGCAAAAGTGACCTTTAAAGCAGGAAATCTGCAGCACCAAAAATCATCAGTTTGGGATAGGAATGTGATATAAAAGAACTTGAACAAGAGGGAGTGTATAGATATTTGGGAACTGATGAAGGATCAAAAATAATACATAAACAAACGCGAATAAAACTTAGAAAGGAATATTTTAGAAGACTTAAATTAATCTTGAAAAATGTTTTGACATCTAGGAACAAAATTCAAGCTATAAACCAATTTACTCTTCCTGTCCTTACTTACAGTTTTGGAGTGATTGACTAGCCCCAAAAGGTGTTAGATAGATTAGACAGGAAAACAAGAAGCATACTTCATGCTCATCAAATGATTTATAAAAATCAGTCCATAGGCAAAAGAGCAGTGGTGACAGAGAGTCACCCTGGAATATCCTCCTTTTGATTTTTATCCCTGGAATAATAATTTGTTCTTTATCATGGCTTAAATGCAAAGTGGTTTTCCAGTGTTTCATCCATATTCCCTGTTCCGAAGGAGATATGGGCCTTCTTGAAATTGCTTACATGTATACATTTACAATTGTGGGACTGCATGCATATCTGTTGACCTCACAAGACCCAAATATAGTGAACGTTTTGAAACATGAGGAGAATAAATCAAAGATGACTTCCCTTCTTAGTCTAGCAGAAACATATAGGTATTAAGCGGGAATGGAAATCAAACCAGAAGTAGATAAAAATCAGGTAGTAACTGAATGTACCAAAACACAAAAGAAAGTATATAAGGTGAAGGATCAGATGAGATGACAAACAATGTGGAAAATGCATAAGTATAGTTGCAAGCATATACAATTCCTGAAAGAACCACATGCCAGTCAGGATCGAATGCAGGAATGGTTAAGGAGAGGTGAAATCAAATCAAAAGATGAAAGGTTAATATTGGAGGCCCAAGATAGATGGCTAGGTACAAGTTGGTTTACAAAGCCCATTGAACATGTGGAAGAAACAGACAAATGTAGGTTTCTAAAACACAGTTGGAAGCAGTCACACACATTGTTGCTGGTTGTGATATACTAATGGCAGAAGGACTATATACTAAAAGGCATAATAATGTGGCAAGACTGTTTCACTGGGGATTGTGCAACATTATAATATTGAAGTGGCTGAAAAACACTGAAAACATGAGCCAAAAGGCATCATAGAAAATGATGAATTCTACATCACCTGGGATCACCCATTACCGATGTGTAGCAAGTGATCAGATGGTTCCCACTACACTGGTTTCTCCTTAATTTGGGGTTCATTTTCAATCATGCTGTGATGTTGTCAGAGGCAGATTTTCTATATTAAATCTTTCTCTTTGCAGTTAATTGATAACTTCAGTTTCTATTTTTTTTTATTTTCTCCACTGCTAATCCTCTTTTTGCTGTTTCCCCCAATGTTCTCTTACTTTTTGTATTGTAAAATTTGTAAAATTTTCCATTTCCAGATTCCTCTGCCTGTATTCTTTTTAGATATCTTTGTTTCTGCTTTCTAGTATTGATTAGTTTTTTTTTCTCCTTTGCATAAATATTGCACCAGATTAAATATCTTTTTTTCTTCCCCAGGTCCATATTTCTTCTTCAGATGTCTCCCACTCCTCCTCTGTCTCCTTACTTGATGGACTCATTGTTCCATCATGCTGTGACATAACCTGTGTTGCACTTTCTACACTAAATCCTTCACTTTGCAGGTAATCCATAACTTCAGCTTCTACTGTTTTAAATTTCACTTTACCAGTCATCTGTTCCTCTTTGTGATCTTATTTTTTTGCATTGTGAAATTTTCCATATCTGGATACCTTTACCTATATTTGTCTTCAAATTTTGTTGGCACTGCTTTTTGTGTTGATTAATTTGGCTTTCTCCTTTGCATAAATATTGCACCATATCTGAGCTCTCTTTCTTTCCCATGTCCATGCTTCTTTTTTTACACCTTTCAAAAATCTCTAGATTTTCTTTATATTTTTTTACTTCTTTTTACAAGCAGAACAAGATTTCTTGCTCTATATAATGTATTTCATGAATTTTGCATTTGAAGCTTCTGACAGTTTTTCTTGTGCAAATATTTGTCTTTCCTCCAATTTCTCTTTTTTTATATCTTCTATCCAGAAATTCTGGTCTTCTTGCATAATAGTGACAATACATAATTTCTTTCTTATCATCAATAGTCCACTCTTATCTTTTTTTTTTTTTTTGTTTTTTTTATTTTTCGTGGACTACTACTTCCTTGTACAATGGGGGGATCCTCCCCCAAGCCTAGCCTAACCCTATTGTAGGAATGTGTCCATGTCCTGAGGATTCTACACTGTCATTTTTTCCAGTCCTGGCACAAGTGCACATATCAGGACTGGGCACTTTTTTTATCCAGGGACTTGTGTATCCAGCTGTCTTTTTGACTTTTTTACTTATTTCTGTCTATGATATATGCTATATAAAATGCAGTCTATATATCAGTATTGTCTTGGTGAGATTTTGTAAAAACAGGGTCCACTTCATGAAGGTACTCACCAAGACTTGAACATGAACTCAGTAACAGCAAAACTACTCTCCTTTGCTTGCAGATTTTATCATCTCCCCATTTGGACCAGTGAGATTCATCCAATGTGTAAGCTGACTCCTTATCTGCAGACATATAGGTACTTGCTTTCTGTCCTAGCCCTCTGTGTTACTATGCCTCTGCTCACTTAGTGATGTGTGATATGGCAAATCTTGCCACTTACTGATGTTGGCTTTAAGATAGCAAGTTCATTCTGCAATGTACCTCATAACACTGGCTCTAAAACATATTTAGTGCAAAATGTAGGTGTTTTTTAAACCTGTGCAATAATATGCAGCTGTCTACTTCAGTTTGTGCAACACTGCTCAATTACCTTCACAGACAGCATGCTCTAGTCTCTTGATATCTTCTATTCTTTAATTGATGAAAACTCTCTAAACTGCTTCTTTCCCCCCAAGGCAGTATAAACACTCCATATCCCATCCCAATCTTTCTGAAATTACTTGTTAACAAGCCCTTTAATATTTATTTTAATTGTTCTGCTTCTCCTTGTCTGCCTTCAAAAGAGGTCCTCCATACTACTTGGACTGCATTGTATAGCAACTAGGACCTTTTCTCCAATTCTATAAATGTCTTCTTTTCCCCTCCTCTAACAGGTCATCAACAAATAACAGATCTTATTTGACCAAATTCTTAACTGGCCCTCAAACTCTTTCTTTGAGTCCTCTTTCAAAGCTTCTGCTATACTCCAGCTTTTGTTTCTACCCACCCTCACTCTGAAGCTCATCACTCTTTCTATTTGGTGGTCAGTTGCCTTCTAAATCTTTCTTTCTCTTAAACCAAATCCTTCTCTATCTTCTTCCTCCCATGCTACCAAATGAATACTTAACATATCAATGTTAATCACAAGTGTATACCTTTTAAAGACTGACATACCCCAGTTTTGTTTCCTTTGCCTCCTTTCTCTTTAAATCTACCTTTACTATACCACTTCTGTGCCAACACATACAAATACTTTACCCAAATATCAGTACAGTGTGAAAACACAAGCATGAAACAAATATTTTATACCTCTCCTGTCATCCTGTATTGTAGGATTCAGATGAAATGTCTTGGAAAACATACCACCAAGGGAAAATCATCACCTTGACAACCTTTACTCTAGATTCCAGTGTCTATACTCTTGACAGCCATATATCCATGAGACAACATATGTTGGCCCTCAGTTTCTTCTAGTCATCAGCTACCATATTTATGTACTTTTGCATCTAGGTATTCTCCCCATCTTGAGAGAAGTAATGGTCTGACACATTTCTACATGTCTACTTGTTAACTAACACAAAAAAAGACTTTTGCAGGGTGAAACAAAGCCTATTTCTTGCTCAAACTCCACCAACAACGATATTATGGAGGGTGACTAACTTTATACATTTTCCAGCATGAGTATACAATTTTCTGCAAAAAGATTCACATGATTCTTCCATGCATCATCTTTAGTACCTAGTAAAATAGTTCCTTATTCTTTGAACAATTTCTCCATAACAAGACTGAGTAAGGCTATGGACAGTGGGCACCCTTATTTTGCACATGTCTTATTAGATACACCATCATTATCCACAGTACATTACTGGGTGATATATGTAGTGCCATAACTGCCTCCTAATGCCACCATAATCCTATTGTTTGCTCACCTGTGGAAAAAAAAATAAATGAATACCTACTTAAACCCTAGATAACTGAGACAGTTGTAAAGTGAAACAGACAAAATAAATCATAAATAAAAATTGCCTACACGTAAATCAATGATCCATAATTCACTTCCCTTTGTAGATATGATTACACATAGCAGGTACTATAATCCTCTCTGTTTGAGCAAGTGTCCATTTATAATATCTATGCCTTGAGACCATCAGTAACATTAAAGTAAGCTGTAGGTCACTGAGAATTCACCGTTTTTTATGCCCCCACCTTGATTTTGCCATTCAACATCATCTTGTAATTTCATATGAATAGTCACCATACTTAAATGCACAGAAACCTTACCTCTTTTTAAATTTCGATATAAGAATTTTTTTCCCATCTTCATACTGACTGATTCAGCATTGTAATAATGCAAGATCAATTTTCCTCAAAGCATTTTCCATCCAGAAACTCAATAGTTTGATATCTTCATCTTGTTTACATACATAATGAAGACAAAAATGTGAAAAAACAGAAAGTGAAAATCAGATGGGCAGGTATAATGGTACCATCCAAGTCCTCTCCCAGAACATTGCCCTTTATTCATGTTAATGCCTGCATATTACAGAGGATCAGTTTCATCTACTATAGGCTGAGTTTCTTTTACTTAATGATGTTCCTTTTAGCTGATAATTGTTTATAACCTTCTCTTTTGGCTCACCAGCTAGCAATGTCATGTCCTAAAATGATGATGCAGTAGGAGTGAGCTCAGCTATTCCATCAAAGTTTCACCAGCATCTTCTTCCTTGCTTTAGTCCTGTTTCTAAAATTCTTGTCAGAAAGGCTCCACTTTCGCTGAACTTCAGCTTCTATAATAGAATTCATTTGTTTTCTAGAGGCTTGTGGTACTGTCTGAATTCTCTTTTTATCCTGTCATACCTTTTAACAGCTCTGCATTTTGGAGAGAGTGCTCCCATTTTACACCTTGGAAAAGAAGGATCAACAAAATTCCATTTTTTTACTTCAGACATATCTGATTTCAGTCCTTTTATTGGCTCAGTTTCATAATCAATAAAACTCAGACTTCTTGGTTATGATCAAATGGATCAATGAGAGATAGTACTTCATGCTTCGCACTCAAGTAGTGTTATTCAAAAGTTTCGACTGGGCACATAGATTAGGTTTAAATTTTTTAGTTGTGTTTTTGTGGTTGGTGATGCTTTCCAGCTATTTAAGCTGGGATGATGAGGCTGAACATCAATTTAACAAAAAATAAAAGAAGAAACATGTTGTTCACCTTTTCTGACTCCATGCTGTTAAATGCAAGAGAGTTAGCTTTTTTACAGACATATTCTGCAAGTGATTCCTTTCAACTATCCCTGATTTTACAAAGTGCCCCTAGTTTTACTTTGTGTTTTTGTCTGTTTCCTGGTATTCATAATCCCCCGGATTCATGAAGCTTGGCGCAAGGCCAGTGTAAGGCCTGCGCCGGCCATGCGGCATATAAATGGTGTAGTAGCGCCATATGCATATTAATGAAGGTGCGCCGCTACCACATCCACGTGCATAGGACTCGTGCGCGAGTGCATGGGGCGTTACTAAGCTGCGCCCGGAGGCGTGTCAATGTCGGCTGGCGATGAGCAACCTAAACTGCTGAATATTATAGCCTGCCTGCAATAGTAATCGCACCTATCAGTGTCCGTGGATAATGAAACGTATGCAAAGCATGCAAGACAGTTCCTGGCCACACAAAATGGAGAACAAAACAGAAATGCACGCAACATAATATGAGTTTCCGTCCATGGAACAAATGGCATTTAAAATCGTGTGTCCGTAATGTACTGCACTGTCAGAAGTTATACCCAGTGGAAGTGAAGCGCATCATGTCAGCGCGCCGCCAATACACACGTCTAGCCCCATGGGTATGGTCACCAGCAGTCCCACAGTGGTAGTGATAGTACACAGCAGGGCAGTTGTGGCTATATAACAACCGTAAAGAAACCTGACAGTCCAAATTGTATACCAAACACACACACAAACATATGTATATTAAAATGTGCTATACACATGAACAGGAACTTAACCGGCACATACACATAGGATGCTATATGCGGAACCGGGATATCCAAAAGCAGAACCCATGCATGCAAATGCAATACGCAACAACCCCTGTATAGCACATAACCCGCACCCATGTCCGAATGTCCACCAAATCCAGCTACCAGCCTTGCGCATCCGATCCGTACACCTACACATAGCGGGTATTCCCCATATGTAGTAGGAAGTATCATCCTAGGCAGTGTCCGGATTGCAAATATGTATCCCACATTTGTAAACATCCCATCACAGGTACGTAAATCCAAATGCCCGCGCGTTAATGTTATGGCAAAATGTGTGTACATCTCACGTGGGATAAGTAACCTGTTGAAACCTCAGAGTTGTTTACATGCCACGGTGTCCATTACTGTTCACATCTGGACAAAACATGTATGTGTAGTCACGGTACTGTTCAGTATCTACACAGACATGCAATTCATACTACGCAGGATGGAACAGCTGTCCACCATGCAGGTCACCCCACTAGGGTTGCCACCTGTTCAGATGGCCAAGGTGGGACATCCCTTGTAGAAATGTGAGAATTTGCAGGATAAAACATACCCCCGGCCTGTGCAAAGTACAGAATTACACGTGTATGCCAAGATAAAAGCTAATGCCATAGCATTTGACTAGCTTATGCTATCCCAAATAATAGTTATGTGTACCAGATACAAAATACCTGTATCATGCAACTAGTACAGAAATGAAGAAATATATTATTGTCTTAAAATCACAGGACATTTGCCATGTCTTAGGTGTCATTGCAGGACACAACTGTCCAAAGTGGGACCTCCCCTCGCAAAGAGGAACAAGTGGTAACCCTACTCCCCACTGAATTATCGATAGTATATATTCAACTCAACCACATACCGACACCACCTCTCCCCCTATTACAGCAACAAAACCTGGACAAAGCCTAAAAGGATGGGTGGACAAATATGGACATATGTATTTACTGCTCTCACAAGCTTCGAAAGTTCAAGGAATAATACTATGTACATAAGCAGGAAATGTTGTGAAGGATGTGGGGTAGTCCCCAGTATTACAGAGGTCCGTACATGTATACTGTAACAAGCCGTCACATATGTTGACTGTACTACTGCATACCCGTAGTTAATTCATAGTTAAGTCATGTGCAAAATAATAACCCTCGTAAGAATGAATACAGGAAATAGTCAAATGTGAATGGGAACACCATTCACCGTGGATTATGTATCGTAAACGCCCCCACCCATATTATGTATTGCCAACATCATAAGCTGCTGACAGGTGCCCAAACACCTGTGTCTGTAAACACAGATTAAATGTTTAAAATGGACAAACCCTGTCCATGTGCTTTGTCTGACATTTGAACATGGTCAGGGCAGTTCCGTTCACCAGGCGGACAAGCCTAAACCCAGATCACCACATGAACACCCTGACAATTAAAGACCTGTATGTGTCAGGACTATAAGCCTTTGGGTTCTGAATATACCTGCAGTGATGAAATATGCAGCGTGGGTCCAGAGCAGTAGGGAATAGGGAATGTGTAACATGTAGTACTGCATTTTTCCCAGCAGGAGAATGGATGCCTGTGACGTAAGTGAAGTGGTGAGGCATATGTTAATGTAGCTATGTACTATGGGTATGCATATAAATGAGTCAGAACACCAAACGTATAGTGGTTACAGCATCCGGCCAACGTGAATGCAGTCCCGGTTGAACAACAACTACAGCACATATAATGTGAAAGTGTAATGAATGCGTCTGTGCTGTACAGACAGTTAAATATGTAAAGGTGAACGTGTGTTTCGCAAATGTCCGTTAACCGTATTACAGATAATTACTGGTACTGTCACAAGTAATAAAGCCCACGTAAGCACAAAGACTTAGTAAACATATGTAACCCACAATAAGGATATGCATGCGCGCCTGCGTAACCCACAATAAGGAAATGCAAGTGCCGCAATGGTGTGTGATCCACTCACAGCATAGTAAATGAATGCTGTTTCCCCCATGTTAGTTATACATGGCTCAAACCTGTTAACCTCGTAAAGTATGAAACCGGACAAAGCCATGCAAACTACCGGTACAAATAGGGACAAACACCAGATATGTGCCAGAACAAACATAGAAAGTGGATAGAATAACGGGTGTGTCAGTAGCATGGATTCTCTGAAGGGTATGCAGTCGTAACCTGAACTGCTTGCCAGAAATCCCCACTGTAAGTCTCAAATGAAATGCCATGACATTGCCAGATAGACACAGGTTTATTTAAAACACAGCGAAGATAAAGGGGCAAGCAGCTGTACACTCTGCGACAATCTGTATAGTGGAAAGGTATGGTATGGATATAGATATATGTGTATACACATAATCCACAGACGTAAGCCAAAGCAAGTTATGAAATGAGGATTGTACGTGTATATATGTATACACAACAGACTTATGTCCCGTAGATATGACATATGTACATAAATAGGCAACGTTATATCTAATATGGGTAGACAAACAGACATGCAGGAAAGGTGAATAAACCGCAGCATTCCAAACCATTGGCCAGAAAGTGACAGTCCAGCAAGTTCTACACTTTAAACATGCAGATAGGTGTCCATTACAGGACTCCAAAAATTGAATCTTACGCAGTGTCAACCGACATTGACGCAAAAGAAGTGACCGCAGCAAATACGAAATAGCTGTACATGCAACAGTATCAGGTGCAACGGTGACGACACATATGCCGATAGAATGTATGACGTATGAACTGATATCCGGAGAGTGGGGAGTGCATATAAGTGTCTCCACACTTCAGTACCGCACACATTAAACATGTAGAGGGTTGTCAGGTATGGGAATCATGGGTATGCAGAAATGGGCCTAGGTGTTGTTTGGCAGGGATTTCGTAGGCCCACCCCATGGGAGTGATGTGGGTATAGCACACGCCTATATTCTCAATAATGGGGCAAACCATCCACTGGATATTGCGGAAACCATTTTGGCAATATGTAGGGCCCTATATCAGTGTCATGTAGGCGATTATCATGGATGGACATGCGTACGACAAAGATGGTACCCATAACTGGCAAACTGTCAGAATAACACAGCTGCACTAAGGCATAGTACATGAAATACAAATAGGGACTATATTAGATATACCCCAGACAAAGTCAGAACGTCGTGAGAATACTGGCGTACCCATGAATACGGATGTTATGAGTGTTACTAATCATGTAATGGAAATGTCACTCACTATTATCTACCGCACAGTCCGTAATGCCTTGCCAGCAATTTACCAGAAAGGCACATCACTATGACAAATGTAACAAGGTCAAACGTCAGGGCGTTTACCCATAATGTGTACAGGTTAGGGGTATGAAGGTAACCTGTCCAAAATACATGTACAGAACTAGTGATACTAGGTGGGCAGGTGAGAAGAAAGACATCAGGACAAATGAGAAAACATGTACAAGTCATACGCATGTACTCCGACAAATGTGAATGACAACGTATGCCCTGTGAATGTCAATGTGGAAGGTTAATAGACACAAAAGTAATGTGTCCCTCAGGGTGTCATGCAGTGTCACCGTAACAATGTCCAGTCCCCCATACTCGTACGTGAGCTCTGCCACTGACAGAAAGTGCAAATACCAGCGCACACATACGGTACATGATAGACCAATTAGTGTGGATAAGCAGCTGTTGGCCTGTGTGAGGAATACAACTGTCTGGGTGGGTGTGTCCTGCAATATAAATGTAATGACATGTGGCCTGTGATGCCGCCATACAGTGTGTGTATTGGTGTCAGAAAGTTGATATCTTGTATCAGACACATACTCCGCAACTGTACAGATTTACGCAGAATGTGCAGAGTTCTGCCTCATATGTTTGGTGTGTTCCATGTAACATCAGTAACATTCTGGCACATTCCTGATAACTGAAGTCATGAAATAATGACAAACATGTGATTAAGACACCAAATCCGACAGAAAAGCCATACTAATGCAAAACCTGTTATTGTGTCAACTATCTACGTTTGTAAGAGCAACATGTCAATACTGCCCCTGTGTGTCCCACTATCAGATAAGGCCTTGTCCAGAAATTTGCTCTAGGAGATGGAGTGGTATGATCAGAAACAGATACATGTGTGAGGAAACAGCAATATCGACTGCAAGATAATGCAGAAGGTATGAAATGCGCTGCAGTAGGACGTTCGGTACTGTCCGCAGGTATGTGCTGACATGTCAAATGACACAGCAGTCTACATGAAGTACCTATAGGGCTGTCACCTTTACAAATGATGATAGTGGGACATACCCACAGCCATGCACACAGCACAAATAGACATACACACAGCAAAACTAGGCCATGATACATGAAGCCTCCGGCGTGTACGAGTACAGTGAGAGTACAGCAAGGATAGATGTCTGCCAAGATATACAGCAAAAGCCTGTAAGGGCGTATAACACCACCCCTAACACGGACGTTGCATGGACAATGTTGGGATTTGCAACATACCCCATTGGTATGTGAAAGCTATGCAAATATGCGATACATGAAACAGTCAGCTGTCCATGCAAGAGCAGAGTTATGGGCAGAAAATAGATTTTATATATATATATATATATATATATATATATATATATATATATATATATAGAGAGAGAGAGAGATACAGACATACACACACACACACACACACACACACACACACACATGTGGCAGGGCTGGTAATTGAACCGACACATGACTACCCTATCACACTACAGCATGACGCATTTACAGAACCGCTACCGAGATTACTAAACACAGCAGACACACAGGCATTCTACTAGGTGCGTATCAACATCCGCAAAGACAAAGACGTCAGCAGGATACATCTGTGTTGCAAAGCATCTAAAAGCATAACCTGAGTCCCCAGGTGGACGGGAGCATGCACACACACACATCTGGCAGGCCTGGGAATCGAACTTACACATAACTACCCTATCACACTACAGCATGACGCATTTACAGAACGCACTACCGAGACTACTGAACACAGCACTCCCAGAGGCATACTTCTAGGTGGGTGACATCATCCGCAAAGGCAAAGACGCCGATAGGGAATGTATGTGTTGTGAGGCATCTAAAAGCATTACTGTGTCCCCAGGCAGGTGGAAACACACACACACACACACACACACACACACACACACTTGGAAGGGCCGGGAGTTGAACACACACCTACCTACTCTAACACACTACAGCATTACGGATTTACAGAATGCGCTACCAAGATTACTGAACACAGCACTCCCAGAGGCATACTTCTAGGTGGGTGATATCATCCGCAAAGGCAAAGACGCTGATAGGGAATGTATGTGTTGTGAGGCATCTAAAAGCATTACTGTGTCCCCAGGCAGCTAGAAACACACACACACACACACACACACACACACTTGGAAGGGCCAGGAGTTGAACACACACCTACCTACTCTAACACACTACAGCATTACGCATTTACAGAATGCGCTACCAAGATTACTGAACACAGCACTCCCAGAGGCATACTTCTAGGTGGGTGACATCATCCGCAAAGGCAAAGACGCCGATAGGGAATGTATGTGTTGTGAGGCATCTAAAAGCATTACTGTGTCCCCAGGCAGCTAGAAACACACACACACACACACACACACACACTTGGAAGGGCCAGGAGGTGAACACACACCTACCTATTCTAGCACACTACAGCATTACACATTTACAGAATGCGCTACCGAGATTACTGAACACAGCACTCCCAGAGGCATACTTCTAGGTGGGTGACATCATCCGCAATGGCAAAGACGCCGATAGGGAATGTATGTGTTGTGAGGCATCTAAAAGCTTTCCTGTGTCCCCAGGCAGCTGGAAACACACACACGCACACACTTGGAAGGGCCAGGAGGTGAACACACACCTACCTATTCTAACACACTACAGCATTACACATTTACAGAATGCGCTACCGAGATTACTGAACACAGCACTCCCAGAGGCATACTTCTAGGTGGGTGACATCATCCGCAAAGGCAAAGACGCCGATAGGGAATGTATGTGTTGTGAGGCATCTAAAAGCATTACTGTGTCCCCAGGCAGCTAGAAACAAACACACACACACAGACACACACTTGGAATGGCCGGGAGTTGAACACACACCTACGTACTCTAACACACTACAGCATTACGCATTTACAGAACGCGCTACCGAGATTACTGAACACAGCACTCCGAGAGGCATACTTCTAGGTGGGTGACATCATCCGCAAAGGCAAAGACGCCGATAGGGAATGTATGTGTTGTGAGGCATCTAAAAGCATTACTGTGTCCCCAGGTAGCTGGAAACACACACACTCACAAGGGCCGGGAGTTGAACACACACCTACCTACTCTAACACACTACAGCATTACACATTTACAGAAGGCGCTACCGAGATTACTGAACACAGCACTCCCAGAGGCATACTTCTAGGTGGGTGACATCATCCGCAAAGGCAAAGACGCCGATAGGGAATGTATGTGTTGTGAGGCATCTAAAAGCATTACTGTGTCCCCAGGAAGCTGGAAACACACACACACACACACTTGGAAGGGCCGGGAGTTGAACACACACCGACCTACTCTAACACACTACAGCATTACGCATTTACAGAACGCGCTACCGAGATTACTGAACACAGCACTCCCAGAGGCATACTTCTAGGTGGGTGACATCATCCACAAAGGCAAAGATGCCGATAGGGAATGTTTAGAGAGTGAGCGGTCTGAAAGCATATTACCGTCCCAAGGTAGATGTACACAAACACACCAGTGCTGTCAACGGGCCAACTAAATATCTACGGAGCACAACAACACTGAATAGATACGGGATGCGCCACAGACAGTACACCCTTTGAGAGAGCAACGAGTGTGTTCAATGTAGGCATCCATCATGACATTGAAATTGGACATCTGGTGCCTGGATGACCACCATGGCTATACAGGATGTCACTGGCCATGCCCACATGCTTAGTATCACACGTCTGTTTGGAATGTACTGTGTGTCCATCTACACAATGGTTTACTGGGCATGCTCACACACTTAGCTGTTGCAAAGGGCCAACTTGCATGCACACGGAGTCTAATCATGGAAGGGCGCAGTGTGGAATGTAGTGTGTGTCCATCTACACAACGGCGTACTGGGCATGCTCACACACTTAGCAGTGGCAAAGGGCCATCTTGCATGCACACGGAGTCTAATCATGGAGGGGCGCAGTGTGGAATGTACTGTGCATCCATCTACACAACGGCGTACTGGGCATGCTCACACACTTAGCTGTTGCAAAGGGCCATCTTGCATGCACACGGAGTCTAATCACGGATGGGTGCAGTGTGGAATGTACTGTGTGTCCATCTACACAATGGCGTACTGGGCATGCTTACACACTTAGCTGTTGCAAAGGGCAATCTTGCATGCAGATGGAGTGTACACACAGAAGGGCACAGTAAGGTATAACTGCCCTCACGCACAGGGCGGTCACACATGCAGTGACCTGTACACACTCAGCTGCCATCACAGCTGTCGCAGGTGCAGGTCACACACGTACACACTGCAGTGTACACTGTAGCTGTCAAGTCAGCACCATGCCATTGGTGCAGCGCTACACAGCCTTACGGTCCAACAACACCATGTGACACATGACCACTGGGCTGTACAGCGGTGTACACCAGCTGTGCAGAGTACACACGTACCAACAGGGATCCAACAGGTGTTATGCATTGCAATGATACCAGTATACATGAACAGGTCAGCTCAAGACATACCATGGCCCTTACACAGCTGTGACACCTGACTGTTGCTGTACACCAATGAACACACGTCTGGGTATGTCATACATGTGATTGTGTGGATGTGTGCATGGACTGCACACACAACACATACATACATGGCCTTTGATGTACCTCATGCATAACACTGGCCTAATCAATGCTACACATGCGAATTGAATGTGGGCCCATGTCTGTTGAATGCTCACACTACAGGGGGTAGCAGTGTTGACTGGGACACATACCCTTGCACTCGTCGCCTGTGACACCCATGATATCATACCGCAGTCCATGTGTTATGTATATCAACACACATGTCCAACAATAGCAATGCATACAAACATGGCAACAGGAGACACATGTGACATCTGTACTGTGCATGCAGCAAACATGCATGTGCAGTGGCCGATGTCTGTAACATAGTTGCACCTACCTACGACATGCAGACGCAATGCAGACCCATCATTGACATCTATATATTGTGACATACAAACAGCACGTATGGAGGGATGTGTGTACATAATGTGGTGAACCACCTGTCTAGATGTATGTGTGCAGGGGGTGGCTCACAGTTGTGTCACACACCATCCTATCATGCCATGTGCTAACTGTACGCTATGTCGCTGTTACGTGACGGTGCTGACATAATGCATACACAGCAGTCAGGTGTTAACAACTATATGTCATATGGCACCTGTAACACCTACAACCTCTCGTGTGTATATAGCAGCACATTTGCCAGATATAGCGTTGGTACACATAATGCAATCAAAACCGCTGCATGTCCATCAAACGTGTCATCATATGGCTGGTGTATCATTCCCAGCACTGCCATGTGTGTCCGAATGTGTGACCAGGGATGCCACATATTGCGGGGAATATGTCCCAGTTGCTACACATCCCTGTACACCATTGTAGAGAACTGTACATATGTCAGTGTGGGAAGCATGACGTTCACCGGTGAGGTGTATCACACACATCGGCTGTCCGTATACACATATGTGGTCAACACAGTGTGTGTATGTCTGTATGTATGTCTGGTGCTTGGTGTGAGTGTGTATGCTAATATACGGTGGGAAATTATCACTGGCCCCTCGTGTTGACTAACCCGTAATGGTGATGCATTGCACAACCCTGTTGATGCCATAGGTCCCAGCCATACTGGCTACCTTTGCATGTCCCTTCTCTGTGACACGTCGTGTGGGTGCATAGTACTGTGAGGGTGATGACCACAAAGGCAAGGGTCCCCAGCTGCACACTATGGGGTGTGCGTTATAGTGGTGTACACCCCGTGACTGCGGCCTTGTTCATGTACTGTTACAGGGTCCTACTGCTGCACAGTGTGGCCTCCAGCTACCAAGTGACACCTCACATCATCATTGGCCAGGCCGCTGTGTACAACCCCTGCACCATGTCACCATACCTGTAATGTATCCTGCTATGTATGTCACGTCTCTGTCCAGTGTAGCCTGTGGCACCGACCACATGCGTCAGGTGCAGTATATGTGCAGACATCTGTGTCATGTTTGTGTGTCCAACAGTCAGGATGAAGGTACATGTAGCATGCTGATATTGCCAGACGTTCCTGTGTGTACTCCACAGTTACACGTGGGGGACTGCAAACACTGCTACCTGTAGGCACATGCAAGTACACCATAGGAGAGAACCAGGGTATCACAACCAACATGGTGCTACAGATGTAACCGAGACTCATACCGTGAACACATCACAATGCATGCTGCACCTGTACTACATGGTGTGACTGGTGCATGTCGACAGTACACAACCTATGTCACATACACAACTCAGTATTCACACACAACCACTGCAACATACACATCCCTCACTATGCATACACAGGTATTACATACACCTCTCACTATGCTGTTCACCATGTGCATCAGAATATTTGTGCATAACCCTGCACCGATGGTGTGGATGACAGGGATGCGGCACAGGCTTCATCATATGCACAGGGTGATATGTTTGCCAGGGGCATAAGCTGCACACAACCACTGCAACATACACATCCCTCACTATGAATACACAGGTATTATATACACCTCTCACTATGTTGTTCACCCTGTGCATCAGAATATTTGTGCATAACCCTGCACCAATGGTGTGGATGACAGGGATGCAGCACAGGCTTCATCATATGCACGGGGTGATATGTTTGCCAGGGGCATAGGCTGCACACACCCACTGCAACATACACATCCCTCACTATGCATACACAGGAATTACATACACCTCTCACTATGCTGTTCACCCTGTGCATCAGAATATTTGTGCATAACCCTGCACCGATGGTGTGGATGACAGGGATGTGGCACAGGCTTCATCATATGCACAGGGTGATATGTTTGCCAGGGGCATAGGCTGCACCAATGGATGACATCATGTGTGTGTGTAAGGGCCAGTGAGTTGACTGGACATGTCTGTGCAGAATGCATGTGGATGTTGTGGAGCCCTACAGTTGTGTTTGCTGTGTGCGTGTATGTGTGTACACAGTTCTGCCATTTGTGATGCCTACACGGGGTATAATTCACAGCCCCAGATTGTACAGTGCAGGTTGTAAAGCTCACTGTGTCCATCCATGGCCACGTGACCTGTGCCTGCCTGGGGTTGCACGGGCACTACCAGGTGAAGGTATAGAGTGGCTACTGTCCGACGACACATGTTCGCTGGAAACGTGTCCCCGCTGAGACCATCCAGGGCCATGTCCACGTGGCCTGCTGTATCCTGGTGTTGACAGCGCAGCAGCAGCTGCACTGCTACTGCTACCAGCACTATGGGAGCGGGCATGTGAGGTGGCATGCTCACGTCGACCTACACTAGGTGGTGTTGCTGGCCTATGTCCACGTGGCCTATGCCTCACTCCTACCAGGTGTTCCAGCACAGACAGCTCCCGCTCGCAGATTGCCATGCCTCGGTCAAGGAGTCCGACCATTTCACCTAGTCGCCTATCCAGAACATTAGCAATCTGCTGTTGAGCATTTGCCAATGCCTGGATGTTGTCATTTAGGGTATGGATAGCAGCCCTCTGCAGCCTCTGCCCTTCTCTGTTCTGCCATTCAGCACATGTCTGTGCCGCCATTACAGTCTGGAACATGCATCTGGTGATACCAGCTGCTGCACTCTGTCCTGCAGGTGCATGTCTGCCAGAGGTCCTCCTACAAGCAGCACCGGCCACATGCCTGTGTGGCACATCTGAAGTCATTACACTGACACTATGGTGTGCAGACACACCTTCTGTAGCCACCACACATTCCTGTTCCATGCCAACTGACGCTGACTGTCCTTCCTCTATGGCCACCGGTGATGCGGTATGTGTTGGCAGCAGAACTGTGTGCGGGGAAAAGGGGGACATAGCTGGGATGGTAACCATTGGCACAGATTCAGCCCCTGACAACCCTGCCTGTACCTCATGCATATGTTCATCACCGCTAGTATCTGTGGGGACACTAACATCAGAAGATGGACCGCAGGAGGGTAATGCACCTACATCACCTGTGAATGCAAAGAAATACTGTAAAGTACAATAGACACAGACACACACACACACACACACACACACACACACACACACACACAGGCACACACACAGACACACACAGACACACCATGCATGTGATTTGTCAGATGGCATGCAGCATGCCTGCGATAGAGCAGAGGGCATGCAGCTCAGACATTAATAGTGCTAGTAAGCATACCTCCCTTGGGTGCACACTACAGCAAGCAGGTGTCATATCAGTAGCCATGCAGTTCACACAATCATGGTAGTATGCATGCATCCCCGTGATACACCATGTGGCCCAGAACAGGATAACAGTACACATGGCTGACGTGACCTAGACATGTAATTTGCTGACATGTGCATTAACATGCATACATGTTTGACAAAATGGTGTCCTGACACATGTACCGCATCATAATGGGCTTCACATTGCAGTGTTGTGTGTATGCCCTACAGATAGAATGCATGTTTAGCAAATGTGTATGAGCACGGGAGGGTAGTGTGAGCCATCTACATTGCTATACAGTGTGAAGTACAGACACTGTGCCATTGCATGGCAACATGAGGCATGTATGTTGCTGTAGAATGCATAATATGTACACATTGCATAGCCATAACTGCAACACAGTCGTGATGTTCGACAGATCGTATATGGTAGACTTCAGTGACACCTCCAGTAGCTGTGCGCAGGCTTTTAGGTTGTCCACTGTACCACATCAACTGTATAATCGGTCAACTAAGGCTATAATTGGACCATGTGTGGACAATGTGCAACAGGGTGTATACACATCCCATGTACTGTGTGGCTACATGTCTCTGGCCATCCCCCATGGCCATGTGTGCACATGTGGTGGCCAATTGTGTTTGATGGGCATCTTCTCCACATGTCTGTGTGGTCCCATATGACATACACCCATACATTTCAGATATGTCACATTCCACAGGTCTATGCAGACAACGGGTTGTATGTTTGGTATGTGTGGTATAGGTCATGTGATAGTGTGACAATATTGCAGACAGAACACTACATGTCTGGGACATGTCAGGTGGCACATCACAATGTGTGCACCCGATGCAGGGGCATATGACACAATGGTGATACTTGTGGGCTGCCCATATCACAGCTCACTGTGTGGTACTGTGTGCGTACTACACATGTTGTTCCAATGCATACTACATATGCCTCCATTGTAGAACAACTCCACCGTTGTATGCACAGCTGACCACACATGTCGCAATGACAAGTACTGTGGTTTCAAGTCTGTGTATCATTACGTGTGAATATATTGCACATGGGTGGCATGTGTGAATGCATGGTGGTGCGACCTGCATATCGTGACTGGAACAAACATCAGGTGTGCAAGTGTTAACTGGCCACATGTCAAATAGATCTACACTGTAACATGCCTGATACTGATGACAGTCTCACCTGCAACGGACCCATGTCTGTGCGGCACACCACAGGTACCTGTATAGGGGTGACACACCAGTATGAACATTATCCATGACTGTATGACAGACACAGGTTGCACTGTGCATGTGCACACATTCACCTGTGTAATAGCATATAGTATGCACATGTGTGCATACACAACGTAGCATACTGTAGTATGCAGCATGTGTGTCCACATACCTGGCATATGTTGTTACTTTACATTATGTACAGTGACACATGCAACTACATGGGATATAATAGCCATATGTGCATTACTGACTTACCAGGCAACTCCAGGCTCATTGGTTGGGAGACACCCACCTCCACGATGGCAGCTAGTGTTTCTGGATGTTGTTCCCTGGGTGTCCCCAGACTGGTCAGTAGCTCCTCGGTGTGTGTGAGTGGGGGCTGGGTTGGTGGCCCACCACCTGTTCCACCTTGTTTCCTGGCGATTGCAGTGGCACGTTGTTTTGCATGTCGTATCAGGTCCGTGCAGTGTCTGCACACCTGCTGGTAGGTGCAGTTATGGCCACCCACATCGTTCACCCTCCTGCGTAGATCCTGCCACAGGTCATCCCGCTGCTGGGCATGCTGTGGCACATGGCTGAACAACAAGTCATAGTTGTCATGGAGCTGTGGGATGAGGACATCATCCTCCTGGAGGGTGTATGCTGGGAGGCGTGTACGGGGCATTATCTGTAAAACATAATGATGGTGACAGGTCACAGTTTCAGAGATGTACAGAGATACTGCTGCACATACATTTCTATGACATCTACTGCATCTGCACAGTTATTTTTGCAAAGCACCATGACACTGACACGACTGACGTGTTTGTGTCACACATGTTACACCCATTATGCATTGGATATCATCACCATATATGTGTGTCACCTCATTACAGTGTTCATACTCCATGTAAATGCTGTCTTGCTGTGGGCATGTCTATTTGCCTGCACTTGTGTTCTTACCTATCTGCACATGCCTCGATGTGTCCACGGTACTACTGTTGACCTGGATGCTGTGTATATGTCACATATCAACACAGACACAACCGTAATGGACTTGAGCAGTGACAATGCACACATACGCATGGACACCTGTACATGCATGTGTTTTGCCATATACATCTACACAGCACTGTACAACTGTTCAACATCCTGACACGGATCGCCTGTATTACACATGTGATAGACATGGGACAATGGATAGTCAGACGACATTCGCAGGGATGGTCATCAACCATAGCATGTGCGGGCACGGTTTCCACGCTGTTACAGATGGCCATTGTGCCACCGAAAGCTGCATCAGTGCCACATTACTGATCCAGTCAGTTGATAGTACATCTACCATGCGGCCATCACACCATGTATGACTGGGATGACATCTGCAGCTTTGATGGACAGGGTTGCATGGTATGGTCAGGGGTGTATTGCACAGCACCATCCCTTACACAGTGTCCATAATGTTGACCACAGCCTAGGTAGCAGTTTATGGGTACAGGGATGTTCACCTAGCGGTGACACTGCTGGTATCATCCATCAGACTGTGCACATATGTCACACACCTCACACACACAGGCCATTCTGTATGTTGTTCACAACACTGACACAGCTAAACTGATATGTCATTAACGTTATTTACCCATACACATGCGTGCTGTGACAGTATATCAACATATACTATCCCCTGCTATGGCACGTCCTTGTTGGACATACCCTACCACTGATGTCGGGTTGTATGGCATTGTTCTGTTTAATGGCCTCATGTAGCATCCCTTCTGGTGTCTGTGCTGTGTACCTTGTGTCCCACTGCTGGACGCACAGATTCTACAAGCGTTAGTATGCTCAGCAAGACATCACTACATCAATACCTTTCCCCACTTTATGCATTGCGGACACGTTTAATTAATGCAAACCAGGCTATACATACAGTATAACTAATTAATACAGATCATGCTATACATAACCTTACATATCGGGCGTTCTACATACCTTGTTGTTGTTACGGCGTTTAGTTTCTATCTCTCTCACAGTGTTTCAACTGTTTTTCGGTATGAGCAAACAGTTTGAATGTCTGGCAAGTCATCCTTATATACGTCGATACCTGAAACATGTGGATTCTTCCCACCAATTGGTGTTCCAGAGTGACTAATTACTTGCATATCAGCTGTGCAGCTACTCCATTCGCCAATTACGCGGCAACAGTGGGGTATAATTGGATTCTCCACTTGGGCGTTGCCTATTTGCCCTACCTTCGGGGAGACGGTCTGTATTGTGTTTTGTTATGAGTAACTGCAACTGCTATGCATGGAGACAAGTATAGTTTGGATTCATGTCCCCCGTGGATTGTGTGTGACAGGTAGAGTATTTGGTTCAACATGTGGGTGTACCTGTCATCCCGACGTCTGTTAACAGAGTATTGCAATCTCAATACCTGTAACATGGCTGTTTGTTCCATTATACAACGCCTGCAATTTTGCATGTCGCCTTTAATTGTGTCTCTCACACGGTATGTTGAGGGTTCTGCAGATGTAATTGACTGACTGGATGTTTGTGCTGCTATTACAGTTTGTATTGCTTTAGTTTCTAGTGTGGGGGATGTCGGTGGTTGTACGTAGCATATACGGTTTGTGGGCCTTGCATTTCTACATAATCCATATATATGTGTGTGTGGGCTCCGTCCCTGATTAGAGAGCTAAAAGTTAGTAGACTTATGTTATGGGATTGTACGTTGGGCCGTTGTTAATTGGTTTCTATATCGTCTGCAGGTGAGCTTGCTACTTGTATACCTCCGTAATTGCAGCGATATATCAGGGGATATGTGTAGGTGACAGTTATCCCTTGTATTTCTGTCCCAGATATTTGCAGTCATTGTGGTTGTGTTGTTAAAAGAGCCTGTTTGCCATGGGTTGCCACCTTATCATATGGTCATTGTTGGACACTTGCGGGACACAAAGCAGTGTTTACAGGCCAACACGTAGCCACGGTCAGTACACAGGTAGCACATACTTTTATCCTCACTACATACCTATTGTTGTGACTTTGGATACTTATCATATTGCATGTAACATTTAAGTTTCTTACATACAGGCATAACTATTAAATACAACTGTTACATTATATGTGGGACATATTTATGTCCTACCATCTCAGACATTTGCCCTTTGTACTGTTTTATGTCAGGACACACCTGCCCAGGGTGGGGATGTCCCTCCTACTGTGGTACAGGTAGTAACCGTATGCCTACGGCTAGCTATACCCACACCTACCATACTGGTCTGCCTCTGACTTGGCACCAACATACACATGTTGCGGACACACACATTATAGTCACACAGAAATGCACACGGCACCCTCAACGCACACTTACACAGACTCCGGCACTCACAGACACAGTTGAACACAGTACCTACGTGGACCACGACACCGTCAGCGGTGACTAACCGTCCCTTCATATCATCATACTATTACTCGCGGATGTACTGTTCCGGTACTGTGTTTTATCGGTCTTTCAGCCTCATGGTTACGCATGTCGGTATGTTACACATTCCATGGTTGGCGGTATCCTATTTATTTGTACCTCCAAGATGTTATGAATGTCGTTGAACTATCTATCATATTTGCAGATATCGCTGAATCCATCTATATCACCATATATCCCTCTATTGCCCTTTCTATCTGTATTATATATATATGCATATGTGTACACACATATATATATATATATATATATATATGTATATATATATATATATATATATCTATATCTATATATATATATATATATATATATATATATATATATATATCTGGCGCGAACGTGACAGGCACACAGCACCACCATATGCTGTAAGACTCATGTACTGTTCAGGTGTTGGCATTCCGTGTTGCACTGGCTGTTGTGTTTACAATGTTTGAGGGCTGCCTATGTAGGAGTCACACATTGGGCCACCTATACATTACAATTTACAGGTGGTCATGTTTGTGTGCCATCCATTTTACTGTGTGTGCAGGTGGAGAGGTGTCAGTCCGTAGGGGCCTACACGGTCAGTGTATGTGCTATACGTTCCCTCTTTGCCAAGGCATAGGCATATTGGGCATGCCTCCGTCTGCCTACTGGGGCTGGCACAGTGTGTTCATGGTCTGAATCCCTCTGTGCCTGTAATGGCCTTGGCAATTGCGGTGGGCTATGAGGGCCTTCACCATTTTGTCCCTGCTGCAGCTGCTTCCACAGGATCATATTATGTAGCATGGCACATACTATGACGATGTGGGCACACGTGCCTGGAGAGTACTGCAAGGCTCCACCAGATGTATCCAAGCACCGGAACCATGATTTCAGCATCCCGAACACACGCTCTATGATGATTCTGGTTTGTGCGTGTGCCTCATTATGGCGTTCTTGCATGGGTGTGTGTGCATTTCTGATGGGAGTCATCATCCACAGCTCCAGTGCATAGCCAGCATCCCCCACGAGATGGCCATGTGGGATGCCCCCCCTGACAAATACCTGATACAGCTGTGAGGCATGCCAGATATGGGAGTCATGGTAGCTTCCAGGGCTGCCAGCACACACATCCATGATAATGCCCTGGGCATAGCACACGACCTGGCAGTTGATGGAGTGGAATCCTTTGCAGTTTATGTAGCGCATACCCTGCTCACTGGGTGGTGACTTGATTTGTATGTGCGTGCAGTCTATCGCACCCAGTACCTCCGGGTATTGTGCCACACGGTGGAAGTGACGCATATTGCTGGCCAACTCCTCCTGAGTTCTGGGGAAGTATATCTGCTCATTGGCATGTGGTAACATGGCATCCAGGAACTGGTTTAGTACCCTGGATACTGATGCCTATGAGATACCCATTATATCTCCAGTTGGCCTTTGAAAGGTACCTGTGGCCAGTATTCGCAGGCTTACACATACCTTCGTGTCCACTGGTATGGGTTCCCCTCTGTTGTTTCTGGTTCTCAGGCGTGGCCGGCACAGCTCCACTGTTTGCTGTAAGATGTCCCTGTCCACCCTGTAATGCTCTACTATCTCCAGTTCATGTAGCCCCTGGTAGGTTACCCTTGGTCTGAACACTCTCCTTCTCCTCTGAGGCCTGCGGTGGTTGTCGGCATCATCCTCCACAACACCGTCAGTCTCTAACACATTCTGATGAATCACAGCTATGGCAGCTCCCAACATGTACATTTTAAAAGTTCCCCGTGTGTTTACACCTATGGTGCGGTGTTTGGGAATATACAGGTGTGTGTTGTGTGCTTACACACTTTATACTATTGTGCTGTGAACACCGATGATGTCATAGGGTGTGTATGTACGTTCGTAGCTACAGGTTATGTTATGTGTTTTACTGCTGGAACTACTATTGTGATGCCTTTGGTGTTGAATTACATTTGCCTGCCGTGGATTACCTCTTGACCTTCCCTTTACATTTCTGCGCGTTGCACCTACCATTTTCTGGCGTGCATCCTGCAGCCTACTTTCATTTGTGCTTTCCTGGACCTGGCGTATCTTGCGTTATGTGTGCTACTGACGGTCTGCTGTCGGTTTGCTTTGCTCTGCTGTGTCAGGTCTCCTATCTTTGCAATCCAATACCTCCCCTCCTTTCTTTGCATTCACATGCCTCCCCTATCCTGTTTTGCAGGTTTCTGCAAGCAGACTTGTCAGCTGCCGTCGATTGGCCTTCGTGAGTTGATTGGTGTTGATTGCTCATTAGTACTCCAATTATCCTACTTCCGCATTTCCTTTCCTTCCCCTGACCTTCCTGTTTCTGCTATTGTTTGCGGCGTGTGCGTCCGATTACTGGGTTTCGGGCACGTTTTCATCCTCGTACACATGCGCTTTTGGCCACCATGTGTGCTCTCAGCTAAACGATTCCTCCCCACCTCTATCCTGCAGCTTTGCTTAGCAACGGACAGGCCAGATTTGCAATGCTCCAATGTGCTTGGTGCTACAGTGGCACACCCCTCTGCTGATGTCATGTATCTCCTCTGAGCCACTCCTCGGTGTTATACCGCTGCGCCGTATAGTACAACCTTCCTCCGGCGGGACATTTGCAATTCAGTATTATCTGCCTCATTTGCATGGCATTGACTACTAATTCATAGTTACCGCGCTGAACACTATCGCAAGCCCTTAGCAACCCTTGCACCTTGGTTGTGGTGTTCCATGCCTACCATTGTGTGTTATGCTGTAAACCTGATTTCTATTACTTTGCGATTTTATGACATTTTTATATTATTTCTTTATGTTACAGCTTCTGCACACATGCCCTGCGGTTGTGCTATGCGTTACTGTGGACATGACATTAAATGTTGTTATTTACGTGTTGTGCATCTTTTCTTATGCCATTGGCTGTGTATTTCGCCATCGGCATATGTTCACGTTGTGATACCTGGGTCTGGCCCTCTTCTATAGCTCCGATGTTATGTTTGGGAAAATGTAAACCGTGTTTTTTGGTTTACATTTCTGTGGGCTTACGCTACACCTGCACCACTTCATGAATCACTATATGCCTTCATTTGCATGGTGCAACACTGCACATGGGGTGATTTGCATACCTACGCCGGGGGCTGCGCAGATCTGGCATACGCCAGTAGTGCACGTGGAATTAGATCGTACCTGAATCGCTCGGCAGCCATATTTGGCGTAATAACGCCTATGCTATGCGTGCGCCTGGCGCAAGCTTCATGAATCCCGGGGTATGTTTTTAATTTTATGGTAAATCACTGACAATTGTTGTCAGTCCATGGTGCAAAAATATTTTTAATTTAATTTTGTTGTATTAATTGTCCTTTGGTAACCAGTAAAGTATGACCGAGCCAATGGCCCATTTTCAGCAGAAGCCTGGGGAAAAAAGCTCCATGATGGACTGAAAAATGTTTAAACAATAGTTGATGAGTAATTATATACAAAAAGCCTTAGAAGAGATTAAATATGTTGCAATCAGTTGGGGAGAAAGGCTCCGCAAAACATAAAAACATTTTACAATTGCTGATGAGTAATTATAAACAAAGGCAGAAGATCCAAACAACAAATTCAAATAAATTTACAAAATAATTACAGAATAAATTGTGGTCAAGAATACAGTATGCACTCCAAGTAGCAAGACACTTCGCAGAAGTGGATAGCCTATGTCAAGTAAATTACTATATAGTTGTTAAAAATATTGTCTGTATTTCTAATAATACATGAAGGTAAGAAATAATAGAGTATTCTGTTGCCAAAACAGAGTAATAGAATGAGATGAGGAGGACTAATGTGCTGGAGGGAAAATTAAGGACAATGTGAGAGAGTTTATTATTAGAGATGAGAAATGAAAATGTTATGGAAGGACACTAGAGAGGAAATAAATAGTAGAAAGTGTAGGCTGAAGAGGTAGAAGAGCAGACATTAGTAGTTTGTTATCATTAAAGTAACAGCTTTTTGATGCTAGGACATTGCCTCCTGCTATGATATGTAGGTTTTAGTGAATTCAGAGTGATGAAGGCATAGTTATAGTAAGCAGGTGGTCATGCACCTGTTTTAAAGTACAGGTACAGGCGTCAGATAACTAGTTTTTAAACTGGTCTTAAAATTAGAAGGGTTGCTAATATGTTCAAGGGTAAGGGTATAGGGTTCCAGGACTGGGATACACAACTGGAATAGAGGGGGGTTTCTGCTGATAGGTATAGTTTGTAGGTAGTGAGGAACATTTTGTTTTCAGATTGAAGTGGTCTAGTAGTGGTATGTATATGCAGTAAGTCTAGTAGGATTTTCTTTCTTCTGGTTTGTATATTAATTTGTGAACCGGGAATACTTGGATGTAAGTAAGTCGGTTGGGTAATTCCAGCCAATCAAGCTGTTTTAGGGGTATGTTGAGATAACATCTGTTTGAAGAGTTAGTGACAAATTTTGCTGTTTTATCATAGCACTGGTTTAGCTTATTTAGGATGGATGTTTGAAGGTTAAGCAGTACTGTGGAGCCATATAGTAAAGTGGAGAGCAGGAGTGTAGAGGCCAAAAGTTTCCTGGAGGAGTCAGTTCAGTATATAATATATGTGTGTGTGTGTGTGTACATACAGATAGATAGCTGTTGTTCTGTAGAGTGTTCCTAATTGTTGGTGAGTTTTCTTTTTTCTTTTCTTTTTTTTTAATAATCTTTTGTACATGTAAGTACATCAACTTCCAGCTTGTTATGGGGAATGACTTCTATAGGGGTGTTATCAGAGGCTGTTATTGAGAAATTTTGTTTGAGATGCAAGGGCTTTTGGGAGGAATAATAGCAGCTTCTTTTTAATTAAGTAGAAGTTGGGTGTTATTGGGCTGGCTTTCAACTGAGGAAAATTACTCTTGGATGATGTGTTGTAGAGTTATTGGGTTACTGGCAGAACAGATTAATGTGGAGTCATCTGCATGTTGTATAATGGATGCTGGAGATTTGGTGGAGTGTAGGTTGTTGGTAAATACATTGAAAAGCAGTGGTCCCAGTATGGAACCTTGGGGAACACCTATTTTGATGGGTAGGAAGGATGAGTAAGAGTTAATCCATTTAACAAGCTGGAGTCTGTTGGAAAAGCAGATGGAGAACCAACCAATGGAAGTATTTGAGAGGCCAAGTGAAGAGAGTTGTTTTAGATGTAAGCTGTAGGAAATGGTATCAAGGACCTTGGACAAATCTAGAAACATGGCAGAATCCAGCTGTCCTTTGTCTCTAGCTAGGTTAATAGTGTTGTTGAACTTCAGAAGAACTGTGGTAGTGCTATAACCTGGTCTGAAATCATATTAGGTGGGGTAAGAAGGCTGTGTGTAAATGAGTCATTAATTAATTATGAATGCATTTTGAAGGATTTTTAAAAAAGAGGAGAAAATGGCATTAGGTCTAAAGCTAGATATATCATTGGAGTTACTTTCCTTGTGTAGTGGTATGATGTGAGATTTTTTTCCATATGGCCAGGTCATGTGATTCCCAAATAGACCTTTTTATGAGAATGGATACTGAAAAGGAAATTTGAGCTGGCTTCTATTTTTAAGAAATCACCAGGAATACCAACTGTAGTCAATATACCTGGCTGAATTTGTTTGAGGTTTTTCTTAATTGTTATGGCGGATACTGACTGAAATATAACGAGTGAGTATTACTGGAACTAGGAGGTGAGACTGACTAGGATGTGATCAGATTATTAGAGGAGGTAAATTTGTTTTGAGTTTGTTTGTTAGTAAATTAGTTTAGCGATGCTGGACATAACGCAATCATTAAGCATTAAAAGCTGTTTCTTCCAGTGAACAGAGAGGGTTGGAGTCTGGCCAATTTAGCCTGGGTATAGTATTTTTGATACGGTGTCCCAGAATCATCTAGAATTTGTGTAGTATCTATTATTCAAGATGGAATAATAAAGTTTCTTGTCAAGTTTGTTCTGGCATTTGGTTTTATTTTTTGTTTGTATTTCTATTACTGAAGACGTTTCCTGTGCTATTCTTGACCCATGCCTTCCAGGATTTATTACTGTTCGTCATTAATTTCTGGTAGTAGGAGTGAGCCAAAGAGTATGGTTGTTTTGCACTCTTTTAACCTAAGGGGGAGTCATGCTGTTTAGTAGATTCAGAAATATTGAAATAGAGAACAGCATCACCCAGTGGCAAGATTTATAGGATGTTCCAGCTGTGAGATTGTAGTGAGGTATTAAACAGTTCTGAGTCAAGGATGTTCATGTAGTAAGAGGCTTTATATGTGTGTTCCCTGGGCGAAGTATGCCATTGTCTTTTGGCATGTACAGGCAGGTGGTCACTAAGTATGCTTGCTAAGCTGCCATGGGAGCTTATATAGTTAAGGTGACTTCCTAAATAACCAATCTGGGAAGCTAACTTTACCATTTTTCAGATTGATTGAGGTAGGATCAGTGATAAGTGTGAAAAATTGTATACATTTTTAATAGAAGATGTTATCTCACTTGTGAGACTTGACCAGTTGATGTTAATATTGCCTAGTATAATTGTCTGTTTGTACATTTTTTGGGATAACCAGAACAGAATGTCCTTCAATGTGCTAACTTTCTCTCCAGGTGGGATACTGAGGGCTACCATACATATTATTTTATGTGCATTTAGTTTCAGGTAACTTAGAATGTTTGGCATTGTGGAAGGGGGTATGGGAGATGAGAAAAGTGACAAGTTTGTGGTACTGTGATGAATTATTACTATTCATCCTGCTTTTTGTTTAATCTATTAGCTCTATAGATGGTAAAGCTGGTGGGGGGTATTTTTTTGTTACTGATATTAGGTTTTAGCCAAGATTCTGTTATTGATAATATGTCAGGGGAATGATATTGTATCCATACATGTAGTTCTGGAATTTTGTTTACAGTGCTTCAGAGGTTCATATGGAATAGATTGCATTATTGTTGCTATTACTTATTTTGTTGGGGGAGGAGTTTCTTTTTTGCAGGCAGGATTGAGTTATTATTTGTGGAGTAACTTAGTGCCTGAGAGTGTCCAAGATTGGACTGAATGTCCTCTGATAGCAGTAGATTCGGTAAAATGCTTATGTGAATGAGATATTTTCCTTTTTGTGGCACAGATGGTGATAGTACCATTGAACCTTTTTTGGATGTATAGAGTATTTTAGTTTTAATGTAGTTTGTGTAGTGATTTTTATAGAAGTGGTGGCCTACACTAAGCAGGATGGATGAAGGAGTTACATTGTATTCATATCTTTTGCTAACAGGTAAAATAGTCAGAGATGTGTTTGGAAAGATGCAGAGTAAGTTAATAATATGCGTATGAGGTAAGTTACAGTGATACATTGTATCATGGTGAGGAGTGGTGAACGTAGGGTATGGGGTGTTTTAAGGAGAGCATATTTAGATGGTGAAGAGCAAAGTAGTGGCATTGTCAGTTATAGATGTAAGATTTGTTACTGGTTGGTTAGATTTTGGTGGAAGGAAGTTGTTGTTGATTGGTAGTATTGTTTTTGTGTGTGTCAAAGAATTTGTCAGTTCCAGTAAATGGGTGATATAAAGATATTGTTATTGGTTGGTTAGGTTTTGGTGGCAGGAAGTTGTTGAAAATTTGTAGTATATTTTGAGTCTGGGGCTAAGATGAGAAATACATTTAGACGGGATGGGTGGAAGTACTGTAGTTTAAAAAACTGACCGAAGAAAATTGTTTTTATTCAGATTAACTTTTATTAGTGGTGTTTGTGTTACTCTAAAAATGTGTAGGTTAACTTCAATATTGTTACAGGAAGCTTATATCTATGAAGTAAGGAGAAACTAGAGAGAGAGTGGAGGGGGGGTAATTGACTATTTAGATGGGAGGTTGACTAATAGGCAGATTACATATGAAAAAGACACTTAACTGGAAGTTGCATAGGCAATATTATTTAACATTTATGTTACGTTCAACATTGATTAGAGGTAGATTCTTTCTATGAAAGAAGGAAAATATATTTTACAGCTGCATAACTAGGCAAGTTAGAGAGATATTGTGTGTGGGGGTGATGCACTATTAATGAGATGGCAAATAATTAGCAGCTTATGTTTGAAAAAGGCATTAAACTAGGACCGAGTTAAGTGGTTGGTGCTGATTATGTCCCAAGTTAAGTGTGCATACCTATAGTGGTCAGTACAGCAATAGGTCAAACACCAATAAAATTAATTGAGGGGACTTAAGATTATTTATAGCAATTATTTAAAAACAATAACATACAGGGCTGTTAATGCAGGCTGAAAGCTTGCTTAAATTCAGTGCAGGTACCTTTTGTTGTTGCCCTCATAGTTGAAGGCAATGCAAATTAATGCGGAGAGGTGTGGTTGTTTGATAAATGGGGTCTGGGACAGGCCTTTATCTAGGACAAGAGAGAAGAATGAAGAAAAAAAAGAAAAAAAAGAATTAATACTTGAGAATGAATTTATGTTGATTAACTACTATAGTATGAATGTAATACAGAAAGATAGCTTGTGTTAGAAAGCCAGCCTTCTCTACAAGCCCACTGGTCATGCTTTGGTCAAGAATATTGAGATAGACAAACTTCAAGGGCCAATAGTACAGATGAGGCTCAAATGCAAAAAATGTACAACTTGCAGTAATCTAGAAAAGGTTACTAGTTTTTGTTTTTAATTTATATATATATATATTTTTTTTTTTGGGGGGGGGGGTAATTGTAGACTAGTCTTTCCTAAGGTAAATTACATTATTAGAATGGGCTATATCAAATGTGTTAACATTTGCAATCAATACAAATAATATAGCAGTGCAGTATAGTTAGACATGGAGCTGCTCATCAAACATTACGAATATATAACGAATCACCAAAAACACTTGATCAGCTCAGCAAGAAAATAGGAGGAAGCAGCATATACTATATTATTAAACATTGACTGTAAAATATATGCAACTAGATGGAACTAGTAACGTTTGATTACTGACAGTAACAACATTAATGCATGTTGAGTATAGTGAGATATAGCATTAAATAAATAGGCAAGTGTCTGGTGCAATCTCATATATGTCAAAAATTGTGTATTAACTGATTTAAAAGCTCATATCAGTTTAACATTAACAAGGTCTAGCAGAATGATATACACTCTGATAATACAACTGCTATGCATCAGCACTACTCATTAATCAAACTCATATAAAGAGACTTGCTATAAATTGCTATAACAATATTAAAGTTAAACAACAATTTTTAGTGAAATATAAATGCCAATAATAAAAGTTAAACCGAATACAATTGATGTATGCAGTTAGGAAATCTTTTGAGATTACGTTTTTTAGCTAAATTACAATACTGCCAGCTGAACGTGTCTTGCCAACGTTGTTAAAGCACAAATGTAAACAGAAGTCTGTGGTCAGAAAGGCAGATTCTGTTAGAAAGCCAGCCTTCCCTACACGCCCACTGAAACAGCTTTGGCAAAGAATACTTAAGACACCAGCAAGCTGAAAAATTTCAGGAAGTGGTGGTATGGACAGGGCTGGGCTCAAATGTAAACATTATACAGACTTGAGTTCATCTAGAAAAGGGTACTACTTTTTTGGGAGGGGCAGGGAGAAGGAAGGGTATCTGTAGATTAATCTTTCCTAAGGCAGATTATAGCATTATGATAGGTGCACATACTACCTAAGAATACCCATCTACAAACAAAACAGAAAACTGAAGCACCAAAGTTCAATCTAACACAACAAACATAGTATTAGAAGCCAAATAGAACATTAAAGCAATCCTAGGTGTTAAAAAATGTCCTTTAAGTCAGCTGTTAAGAAAATATAGTTAACAATTAGAATTCAAAAACACCTTTGGTAAACACACTGGTCCTGGCAGGTGTTTGGGGAATCCCTAATAGTACTAAGTTTAAAAATTGTGCATTGGTCTCTACAGGATATGTTTGAAATACTACAACTCAGTCTGGGTTGGGTGAGTAGCAGATGGTCAGTGGGAGTTGTGGCAGGACATGTTCAGCTGGCAGTATTGTAGTTTTGCTAAAAAAACACAATCTCAAAAGATTTCCTACCTACATAAAATCAGTTTTATTCAGTTTAACGTTTATTATTGGTGTTTATATTACTCTAAAAATTGTTGTTTATTTCAATACTGTTATAGCAAGTCTCTTTATATGAAATAAGGAAAAATCCGTGTTACAGCTGTATGCTTTATAAACTGCATGTTGATGGAAAACATTGTTCTATTATTTTTTTAGCAATTTAGAATATGTTAAAAATGTTTCTTTTTGGGGAGGGGGGGGCTTTGTCCCCTATTATTTTTGGCTTTGTCAGGAATTCTCGAGCAAAGACGTTGAGAGGTACTTTGGTCTGTTTCTTATAAAATGTGTGTTCTTTATGGCAAATTGTTGTAGACTGTTGTGGATTGCAGCAGTAAAATAATGACAGACATGAGTCTAAGACTTCATATCCACCAGAAAATGTTTTTAATGTGGTGATGATGTGGGGTATTGCCAGCTATGCCAGGAGAAGTAGGGCAGCGGATGTGTAACATATACCAGCACAGCTAGCTCAAATTTTGTAAAGAATTATATGTCATCTGTATATCAAACTGATTTGTACAAATGCTTGTGTTGAAAATTTTATTTGTAAAGCTGCTTGTGTTAAAAATGTACCAACAGTGTGCCCTGCTAGACAGAAAAATATACATGCATTATAGTAACTTTTTATTGTAAACAGATATTTAGCATTGTTATGTTTGTTTCTTATTTATTATTAAATATATTTAAACTTTTCATTGTGGTTGGGCTTTTAGAGAATATTTTAATCTCTGAGAATACTTATATATATTTGGTGACAGTTCTTGCCACTCCTGATAGCCTTGCCACATTGGCCAAAAGCTATCATTTGTATTAATATTAATTTCATTCAGTATAATTGGGTACCCTTGCAAGATGTTTAGAGTAGCTGACTTTGGAGTGTCTGGTGGCGGTGTGACTACCTTAAAGTCTGGAAAGAAGGAGCCATAGCTAGCAAATCTGTGCCATTCTTTCCCAGGTGTGTGTGTGTGTGTGTGTGTTTGTGTATGTGCGTAAAAATCAAATCTCAAAATGGGTGTGTCAGCTGCTTGGAGCAGGGACTTGGCTTGAACACTCGCCTGAGGACTCAACCCTACACCTTTGCCATTGGGGAGTTTATTGAGGATCTGAAGAAAGAGAGAAGACCCAGCCCTCAGACTGACTGTGTTCCCTGTATGCTCTTAAAAGAAACTGCACATGATGCAGAGGGCTGCATCTGGAAATACTGGGTGTATCCATTTTTGGTCCAAGTAAATGTCCCTCCAGTGCCAGTGGTGAAGATTCAGGCTCCTTGATTACTGGCCCTGAGTAAAGACATCACATATTGGTATCAGGGGTGGGATATTAATTGAACATCTGTAGCCTGTGAGCAGTTGTCACTAAAGGGGTGTCCTCTCAGCAGCCACAAGGTAACATTCAGAATTTCATTTCACTATGGTTATATTTACTTATTTATTTATTTATGCATTTATTTATTTATTTAGTTTGTTAGTTTAGTTTAGTCAGGGAAAGCAGGCAAAGATGTGAGTGGAGGATTATGGCAAGCTGACGAAGAACCAATTGGCCAAGATGTGCAAAGCCAAATGATTGCCGTATGGCAACCTGACTAAAGAGGAAATTATTTCAGCCTTAGTCACAGCTCAGACCAGCTACCTTCTCCTCAGAGGACTTAAAAATCTGTCTGGAGTTAAAGAGACTTGAACTGGAGGCCAAACTTTTGGAATTAGAATCAGCAGAGAGACTGCAGCAGGCAAAACAGATGGAAATAGAATCAGCATAGAGACTGCAGTGTTTGGAGGCTGAAGAAAATGAGAAGCAGCATCAGCATGGGAGGGAGATGCTGACCCTTTGCCAGGGTCATGGACGTAATGGGGAAGGGAATAACTGAACCCAAGAAGCCACCTAACTCAGAATAAACTCATGGCAGACTCCCAGCATGGCTTCTAACCTCACCACAGCACTACTTCAGCCCTTCTAGCCTTCTCCAACACCATTAACCTTAATTGCAATAATAATAACATATCCTCTACCTCTTCTTGGATCTCTCCAAGGCATTTGACATGGTCGATCACCAATTACTAAGCCACACCCTGAAAAATATCTGCCTAGATACTACAGCCATTCAATGGTTCCAATCTTATCTGAATGATAAACAGCAGGCTGTCCTTTGGCAAAACAAACTTTCTAAACTCCTAACCAACACCCTAGGTGTACTCCAGGGATCTATACCAAGGCCCCTTTTATTCTCCATCTTCATTAACAACCTTTATACTGCTATTCCTATAGTCAGTCGACTCCACCCTGATATGCTTGGCCACATCTCGAAATGAGCTGTGGTCAACCACACAAACCACCTTCAACACAATTGAAAACTGGCATTCTGGTCATTGTCTGATCCTAAATCCCAAAAAAACTAAAATGTTACTTTTCTCACCAACACACAGGTCTACTGCATTCACTTTTACCATTAAATCTAATAATGGCACAATAATCTCCCTAGACTCCTCTACAAAACTGTTAGGTGTTATCATCGAAAATAATCTTAAATTCGACCAACATGTTAATCAGTCCATTAAGACCATCAATATAAAAACTAGGCTCACTTTACAGGATAAAAGCCTTCTTAATCTCTCCTGCTAGATTTGCCATAGCTCACTCTCACCTACTTTCAACTCTTCTGTATGCATCCCCGTTACTCTCCAATCTAAACAAATGTGTCCTTAACAAACTCTCCGTCTGCTACAACCATATTGCCAGATTTGCCACTGGCCTGCTTTATAGGACTCATCATTGTATCAACCTAAACCAGCTTGGGTGGCTAGAATTACCTAGCTTGATCCAGTATAACCTTATGATTACTGCCCATAAGATCCTTTACAATCCAGACAATACTCCTGCTCTTAAAAATTTTATCACCCCCATCACAATCCCCAACCTCTTCGATCCTCTAATAAACTACTAGTCCAGACTATCAAAACTAATAACTCTGCCGGTGACTCTCTCTTCACAAACTCTGTAGGCAGATCCTGGAACTCTCTCCCACCTGAAATTACTTTGCTCACCACCCTGAGTCAATTCAAGACTAGACTCAAACAAAATCTGACACTAAAATGGCTATGTCAATGTAGCAAACCTGACTAACTCTCCTTGACAATGAGATAAAAATAATAATTTTGGCCTACCTGTGACACTAATCCTGACCTATACTTATGTTTAACTCTAAACTTGTTTAGGTATGTAACGACTGTAAATATTGCACCTGAAACTTACTGTATGAGTTAATAACAATATTTTTAGATGACCTGTGTTACTTAATGATAACCTACTCTTGGGATTATCTTTAACCCTGGAACTTCTATAACTTGCTTAGGTATGTAACCTCTGTAAATATTGTATCTTAAACTTAATTGCTTGTTTAGGTATGTTAACTACTGTAATTACTTTATTTTTAATCTAAACTGCTTACCTTGGAGCTTTTCTCCACGGGCCTCCACTGAAAATGGACATGTATCAGGTCAGACTATCCCAGTCAACAAATGTAAAATAAAAATAAATAAATAAATACAATAAATAAATGTCAGATAATTTCTTCCACAATTACAAAGGGTGATAATTGTAGTTTTATTCATATAATTGAAAGAGTATGTAAACAGTATAATGTTGTCCAAGAGCTCTGAGTCTGGTTACTGACAGCTGTAACTGCATTGTTTAAACCATGACAAAGTTAAGAAATGTTTACTTGAATGTTTTAAGTTAAAACCTGAAGTTTACAGAAAAAAGTTTTGTGAGCATAGATGCAAGGCATATGAAAGTGTGTGTGATTATATTGCTGAGTTAAGCCCGTATTTTCATAGGTGGGTGACTGGGTGTCAGGTCACGACTTTTGAAGGCCTGGCAGACCTTTTGATGAGGGAATAAGCCCTTAGCACTTTGCCTGAGGTCATGACAATTTGGTTGGCAGACCAAGAGTGTAACTCTGCAGATGACCTGGGGAAAAAAGGGGATGTCTACTTAGCAACTGGGGCATCACTACTCAAGAAGGTGATACACTGCTCCACATGGATATAGGGAAAACCATGGTGGGCAGCCTAACTCACCAAGACAAAGTCCACCAGTAATAAGGGAAGCCACTAGTTCAGGTACGCAGCCAGGATTCAGGGCTGAATGTTTTAAATGCAACTAGTGGGGCCATGTATCATATAGATGTCTACAGAAGTAAGGTGGGGAACAAAATGTGGGGGAGCCAGCAAGTGAAAATATCAGTATGACAGTTGTAAGTTGTCTGGAGGCAACAAGGGTACCAAACTATCATCACAGGTTATATCCTATCTTAGTGGATGGAAAACAGGCCCCGGGTGTGAGGCACACAGCCTCTAACAAAACCATTATGAAGCCTGCAGTGGTTAAAGAGGAGCAGTACCTGCTTGGGCAGTCATCAGAGCTTTAGGAGGAATCCCATTCCAAATGTCTTTGGCCAGGGTGCACCTTGATTGGGAGGGTGGAAAATACAGCAAGCAAGGTGATGTGTTTGAAGATAGCCCTGCAGATGTCCTGATAGGGAATGATTTTGATAAGGCAGGGCATTGCGTGCATTCAGTTACATGTAGTCAGGACCCAGATAGACCCAGACAGACCCCAGACCAGAATCCGGGGCTGGTGAGGTGGCTATTTTAGGGAGAGAATTATCCTGTAGTAGTGAGCTTGAATGTGAGCCACAGCTGCTGGTAGGTGCTGTTGTTCCCTTAGATAGAGTGACTGCAAGGACAAAGGTGAGTGGTAGTACTCCAACTGACAGTGAGCCACTGCTGTTAGAGGATACCAGACTTCCTGTGGAAGTGGAGCTGGGAAGAGTTACAAAGAGAGAGTTGAGACAAGCTCAGCTCTTGGACCCTACATTAAGAGGCTTGAGTGAGGTAGCTAGGGAGGCACCTGATTCTCAAGAAAAAATGGATTCTGTATACTGGAACAAAGGGTTACTGTATAGAGAGTGGATGCCCGAGGGAGGGCTACAGGGTGAGGTAATACAGCAGTTGGTAGCTCCTAGAGCCTACTGTTTGTTACTTCTAGCCATAGCCCATGATATTCCTTTTGCAGGTCATATGGTTATAAAGCATACCAATTATGCAGACCTTTTACTGGCCTGGGATTGCAAGGGTTGTAACAGGGTACTGCAGGACCTGTGAGCAGTTTGAAAAAGTAGGCATGGCAGAAGACAATGTCAAAGCTCCTTTGATGCCTTTGCCTGTGATTGAGCAGCCATTTCAGAGGGTAGCTATGGATATTGCGGGGCCTCTGAGCACCCCATGTGCCACAAAGAAGAAGTTTATCCTGGTGGTAGTAGATTATTCTACTAGATAGCCTGAGGCAGTGGCTTTGTTCCATCAAGGCAGAGAAGGTGGCAAATGTTTCATTAGAAATTTTCAGTTGGATAGGTTTCCCAAGAGAAATACTGACTGACAGTCTGTGAACGTGCTGTGGGGTGAAGCAGTTAAAAACTACCCCCAACCATTCCCAGACTAATGGTCTTGTGGCGAGGTTAAACAGTACATTAAAGACCATGCTACGGGGATTTGCAGACCAGTTTAAGAGAGCATGAGACAAATACGTACCCCCATCTGTAGTTTGCATACAGAAAGGTACCCCAGGAATCCACAAGTTTTTCACCCATTGAGTTGTTGTATGGGCATAGGATGAGGGAGCCTTTAGATTTGATTTGTGATGAGTGAAAGGGTGAGTGTGAATCCCACAAGGAGTTTGTTGGGGCATATGTCATAAACCTCAGGGCAAGGCTTAGGCAGCTCATGGGCTTTGTCCAGAGGAACCTGGCATGAGCCTAACAACAGAAAAATATGTTAACATGATGAAACCTTATCATGATAGGGAGGCCATGGTACCAAGTATTTGCAGTAGGAGGCAGTAGGAGTCTGAGGAGGATCTATGACTACAGTGAGCCATCCATCAAAATGCTAAGTTGCTATGGTGGAGCCTAAGGTTACAGGTATATGATATGGCAGTGCAGCACTGTAATGGGGTCAGCAATGGCAAAGCAGATGGGATCTCAAGACAGCATATGGGTTAACGTATTCCCAGAAGAGTTCATTCCTCTCAAGCAATGTTTCTCATGGGTCACTTGAAAAACTAGCTTGAGTTTTCAAAGGGAGGAGAGATGTGACAATGTGAGGTATTGCTAGCTATGCCAGAAGTAGGGCAGTGGATGTATAACATATGGCAACACAGCTAGCTGGAATTTTGTAAAGAATTATATGTCATTCATATATCAAACTAATTTGTGTAGATGCTTGTACTAAAAAAATGAATTGTAAAGCTGCTTATGTTATGTTTATGTTTATGCTCCAACATAAAAAACTCTTAACTAAACTTAAACCCACCAAATTAGCAGCAGACAACCTCCCAAGTGCATACCTACAAATCACAGCTGATGCTCTGGCCTACCCAGTATCCATCTTGATTAACTGATCTTTGTCAGAAAGTTACATTCCCACACTGTGGAAAGTATCACATATAATTCCCCTCCACAAAGGCAGACCCTCCGCAGAACTAACCAGTTACCACCCCATAGCTATTCTCTCTCCACTCTCCAAAATACTAGAGAGATGCATACACTCTCAGGTCTGAGACTACCTCCTTACTAACAACCTCCTTTCCAGTACTCAGCATGGTTTCCAACCAAACCATAGCACCACCACTGCCTTACTCTCCTTTACTAACACTATCCTTCAGCATAAAAACAATGGCTACCTTTCCTCTGCTACTTTCCTAGACCTATCTAAAGCATTTGACATGGTCCCACACAAACAACTTATCTCTGTCCTCAATAACCTATCCTTCTCACAATCAGTCACCAACTGGTTTCAGAGTTACCTGTCTGACCACCAACAATCCATTGTATGGCAGAATGACATATCTCCCCAACTACCTGTCTCCATAGGGGTTCCCCAAAGATCCATCCTTGGACCCCTACTCTTCTCTGTTTACACCTATAATCTAGCCTCTGCCACCAAACATGGCACACTCATACAATACGCAGATGACACGACCATCATCTGCTCAGCCCAGTCCCTGCCCAAACTGCAAAAGGTCACACAGGAAGCCTTTTCCTCTGTTGAAACATGGTTATCTGATGCCCAATTAATTCCCAACCCAAACAAAACTAAACTACTCATCTTCCAACCCACCAAACATACTCAAAACAACTCTCACTTTAACATCACAGCAAAACATAACACCACTATATACCCAACTGAAAACACCAAATTGCTAGAAGTGGAAATAGACAATAAACTAAAATTTGACATTCACATACCCACGACCATAAAAAAAGTCCACAAAAATCTAGGAGCGTTATACAGAAATAAGCAATTTCTCACCAAAGCAGCAAAGATTTCAATAGCAAATTCCCACCTTATCTCCACCCTACTTTATGCCTCTCCAATATATACCAACCTAAGGCAATGTGATCTAAACAAGTTAGAGATCTGCTACAACAAAATTGCCAAATTCGCCACAGGGGCATCCTACCGTAGTCACCACTGTCTCTCACTTGCTGAACTGGGTTGGCTTGAACTCCCTCACCTCCTTCAGTGGTATCAACTCTCACTCACCCACAAACTAGTAAACCATCCACTAAATGTCCCATCCCTACAGAATCTACTCCAACCCTATTGCACCACCAGACCACTAAGATCCAGCAACAAATATCACTTGCAGATCACTAAAGCCAATAACTCTGCTGGTGAAGCACTATTCTCTTGCACCATAGCCAAATTATGGAACTCACTCCCACCCACAATTACCTCCATACCATCATGCACCCACTTCAAAACTTTACTAAAAGCACACCTAAAAACATACTGGCTATGCCCTTGTAACTCCCACTCTAATATCATCCACCCCATCTAATCACTACCTTTCTTTCCACTCCACTAACTGCCTTGGTTATAGCAAGCTCAGATGCTTATAAGCCTAGTACTTATTATACAGCAGGAACTTCTCATTGTAACATTTGTTAATATCTGTTATGTACTTCACAGATAAAGATTCTAGTTGTCTACTGATGTACTATGTTCTTCATCTGTAAATATGTTGTAAGTAATTGCTATGTTAAATTGTTAATCACTATGTAATCCAATGTAACTACTGTCTGTTTATTTTACTGTGGAGCTTTTCTCCCCGGGCCTCTGCTGAAAATGGACCCTCCCGGTCAACAAATTTAAATAAATAAATAAATGTACCAAAAGTGAGCCCTGCTGGACAGAAAAAGAAATATGCATACATTATTTTAACTTTTAAAATGTATATATGTTAACAGAGGATACTAGAAGAGAAGAGGTTAATCTCAAACACTGAAAACAGATTAAAATTAAATTACCTGGTCATAAAGATTGTATCTTACAGTTCTCAATGCAGGCAGGCAGAGACAAAAAATCTATACTAGGAAGCTACCAACATTGTCATTGGCGTAAACTAATTGCTAATCTGGAAGGGTGGATGTCTGAAATGTCTGAAATTGTTTTATGACTGCTAAGAGTTTCAACAGGGAATAATAATTCTTTAGATAAGTAAAAAAAATATAGTGAGATTAGTTAATATTGTTTTTTTTCTATAACTGTGTTATCCTGTCTACCTGTGTTATTTTTAATATTTCCTGTGACTTGAAACTCTGGTGTTTATTGTAAATAGATCATGTACTTTTATTATTTATTAAGAAATATATTTAAACTTTTCATTGTGGCTGGTCTGTTAGAGAATATATTAATCTCTGAGAGAACTTACATATATTTTGTGATAGCTCTGGCCACTCCTAAAAGCCTTACTGTATTGGCTAAACACTATCATATTGGTTTCTTTCAGTATAATTGGGTACCCTTGGAAGAGTCTTAGAGTAGATGGCTCTGGAGTGTCTGCTTGTGGTGCAACTACCTTATAGTTTGGGTAGAAGGAGACATAGCTAGTAAATCTGTGCCAGACTTTCCCAGGTGTGTGTGTGTGTGTGTGTGTGTGTGTGTGTGTGTGTGTGTGTGTGTGTGTGTGTGTGTGTGTGTGTGTAAATCAAATCTCAAAGAATGTGTGTCAGCTGCTTGGAGCAGGGACATGAATCACTGGTTCCACAGAGAGGGTGCTGGAGGACTTGGGTTGGACACTCACCTGAGGATTCAACCCTACACCTGTGCCAGTGATGAATCTTACTGGTGATCTGGAGAGAGAGATGACCCAGCCCCTGGACTGACTGTGTTCCCTGTGTGCTCTTATGGGAAATTGTGCTAGATCCAGAAAGTTGCATTTGGAAATACTGGAAGTATCCATTTTTGTTCCAAGTGAACATCCCTCTCTAGCACCAGTGGTGAGGATTCAGGCTCCTTGATTACTGGGCCAGAGTAGGGATGTCACAAATGCAAATCCTGTTTTTTTTTTTTAATTCTAACAATGTTCATAAGTATGTAAAATATTTAAAATCTTTTCCTGAGTTTAGGTCTTTTTCTGTGATTCTTGAGCTAAGAAACTGGGGGTAGGGGGCACAATGAATTGCAGTGTGTGGTTCTGACAGCATTTATTTAACCACATTTTATTAAACTGGACCATATCCACACATTCCTTCTCCTCTTCCAAGGTAGGAATATGGAAAATAACTTATCTGCCACACTACAATGTAAATTAGCCATGTTTAGCTAGTCTCTATGGCTCCTTTGAAATACTGACCACCCCCTTCATATCTATTTAACACGGACTACATTTATCTAGACTTCTTTTTTATAGGACTCACTAATTATTTTACTGCTGGCGGCCAGTGCTTTGCTTTAGCATAGGTAAAGTAATTCCCAAACACACCTGTGCACATCCAAACACATATGCACTCATACACATGGACATACCACCATATCTCTTATCTATCCCTGAGTTAGCAGAATGCCTGTGATATTGTATATTATTTTTCTCTTTCCCTTGTAAATCACAAATGATTATAGTCAAACAATAATGCCAGTAATTAGACTTGCCAGTTAATCTCCAGGTTTTATTGTTCAGAAAATGCTTTGCATTGATGTTTCCCCCTGGTTTTGTCTGGATGTCTTAAACACAGCCCCTATACTTACATCATAGACCAGTACAGTTGGTCAATAATGATAGATATTAGTCATATTTCTAAGTACTCCATGCTTTATATCCCAAAACTTGTGTTCTGTTATCTTTGTAAGTAGGTAAGGGCATTATTCAAGACTGTGCCTGGTGTCCAGTGTCACCCATACAACATTTGAACAGCACAAACTGTTAATCTATTAAATTATGAAGTGATTTATGGATTATTAGTACAACATAGTGGCTAGTGTCCCCCCAGCTACAGGATTAGCTCATTAAAAAAGTGGAGCTTTGGTATGGCAGTGACTCCCACCACACACACATACACTCAACATACTTGGAATATCCCTCTGCCTTGGCTCATTGCAGAGATTTACACAGCCAAGCACTTCTATGAAACACTTGGCAGCATTACAAGCATTTATAGGGGAGAACACATTGCTACCTAAGAAATGGGCTCCCCAGAATGCCTTATTAGCATTTTCTATAGGACATATAGACACCCCCTCAAAGAGCTGTATTTCTTCAATGAAAAGCAAAGTGGAAGGGCTGTCTCTGAATCAGAAATAACTACTACCAGTGTTAAAAAGGGCTTACCACTGGCAATAAAGTTTCTGAATTTTCCCATTGTGTAGTATTGTGATCTGAAAGCTATGCACAGTAACATAGCTTGAATACTAATGAAATTACATTGTTTTGCTTCTCCCCTTCCATGTGCTCTGCAGTTCCTTTTGCTAATTTTCAATTCTTCCTTCCCTTTCCCTCCCCATATCCTTTACTTGAAAGATTACATATTCTAAAGTGTAATTATATATCAGCTGCACTATGAATTATGGTAGATTGTTGTTGCTCTGCCTTGCATTTGAGACATTCACAATTTAAAACTCAGGTTTGCCTCTTTGCTATTAAAATAATAGACTGCTTTTCAAGAAAATTAGCACATTTATTGGCTTTTCAAACTTTTGTTTTTTGCGTCTGCCTACTGTTGAACTATCAGTTGCAGCTAGATTTAAGTGGATTTATTTTATCTATAGTTTTACTTACAGTTTTCCACGAATATTAACACCTTTGCTAGTTCACAAGTATGTGATAGGAAAACTGCCTTTGTCGGCCATTTTAATCCTCACCAATTTCTTTAAGAGGTGAGTAACAAACATTGTACCATGTGACTGTGAGGTAAACAACTTAACCATTGTGCCAACCTTCAACTTCAGTTCAGTGTTGCTGCATTTTGTTTTCTTTTCTTTACTCATTCTAATCTGCCTCCTTTGCTTCTGATATTTTTATTCATTCCTTAGTCTCTTAGTTCTGGTGGTGCATACTTATTGGTGATTACAGGAAAAAGTAACCAAATATTTTATACTATATGGATGGAGTTTGATGTGATGATGGGTCTGGATTCCTGAACAGCATAATTTTTGTGTAGCATCTGCACTATTTTACTGAGTTCCAGTTATTGTCAAATACAAGTTATTTGTTTGGTTTTATCTTTTTCTTTGAATTTTATGGAGGATAAACTGTTTAGGTGACATTTTCAAGGGGGCCAGCTAAGGAAGAAGTACTGCTTTGTTTAAATTTAAATTTCATATGTTGGTCCATTCTTGTGAAAGCTTCAATACCTTGTCCAGCCAATTTAATGTCTTTGTGAGGTAGTCAAAGTGGAAAATGAATGTAAGCTGCTATAAATGCAACTATTTTCCTTATTGTAATTAAATAGTCTTTATCATGTTATTTTGTATTTAACTGAAAATGACTTTCTTGTAGATATAGAATACTTTTTTATAGTAGCATATGTAATTTTATTTGCGGTTAAATATAGCGTGTTTGTTTTTATTCTGTTTGCACATGATTGCTTGCATTATTTTCTGGCACTCATTATAAATGTGCTTTTATTATTCTAGAGAATTTCATGTATTCCTCTACACTTTTAACCATCTGTATTTAGACAACGTGATTTCCCTTAGAGTTTTGAGACAGGCGAACTGCAGAAACTCATCATGCAAGAGGAATAGGGATAGGAGGTTTTCTTATGTCATGTTACCTGATCTTAAATCATTGGTGAGGATAATGGTTAGTAGTCATTACCCCAGGCTGAAATACCACAATAATAGGGGTTCTTCTTTTTTGTTACTAGTACCGCAGATGTTTGAGTTTCATTCCTAACTTTTAAGTATTATCTGTTTTGCCACTGTATTTATTTGATATGTGTTAGATAATGTCAAGATAATCAGGAACAATCCAAGGATTATCTCTAGCTTGCTTCATATGGTTTACTTGGCACTGATCAATGAGGCCTGGGTGGAAGTAAAAGTGGGCTACCTTTAACTGCAGTTATTCTGGTCAGACAGAATTCAGGCTGTTAAAAGCTTTAAGACTGGCATTCTTTAAAGGGAGTTACTATATATTTTAATTTTGAGTTTTATTTTAAACAAGATAAATGCTGGAATGACCAACATTTTAGTTCATCCTTGGGACAAGAATGAATGAATATTACTCTTCATTTGCCCTTTATCCAGCTATATTTTGGCTTTGATTTTGCAGGTGATTGGGGAATGACCTTATTGGTCATCTCAATGAATCTACCATATTGTTCATGTTAGGGTTTTCAGTTCCTGCATCAATGACAAGAACTGTAAACTCACCATGGAGCTTCTGAATTTTTTTTGATAACCTTGGATTTAATCATATAATTTCTGTTGCAACCCATATGCCCAGGCACTTTTTGAATTTGATCTTTCAGCTTGCTCATGTAGTCAAAGGAATGGTGGTAGAACCAGTCTCTTGCTAAAAATGTTACCTGATCATCTTCAGTCCTGGATTCCTACCAATGACATCACATTATGAAGCTGGTAACCTGTAGTAGTTTACAAAATATATGTAGGAATGTTGTGGTTCCTATACATGATCTGCTCCTTAGCATGGTCTCTGTGGATAGCCCAAGTTCTATGCTATATCTAATGTTCCAGATGGTACTTTCCCAGTTTGTATGTCTAAAATCCACCCCTCTTTGACCATAAATTACAAGAAGTATAGAAAGCTGCATGGAAGCTGAAATACCATAATCAAAAGCCACACATGCTTGAGGGTGTACCACGTAGCTTGTCTGTTGAGTGAGTTTTCTGTTACAGCACATTGTCTGGTTATAGTTTTCCAAGTGGTATATGGGCTACTCAGCCCAGTGTGGCTTAATGCATCTTAAAATTAGTCTTTCAGTGTAAGGAATGCTGCACTGTTTTCTACATAAGTTTCCAAAGATCAGGGTTTCCTTTCCCTGAGAGAGCAGTATTTAAAAAAAGCAGTCAGTCCTTGTTTAAGATATCAGTGTTAGCTGAATAGAGTTTGGATATTTTGATTAGAAAGAATTTACAAAAGTGCTTTCATCCCTGTGTCTATTTATTTCTGACTTGGCTGCAATCTTCTCTGCGAAGACCTGCCTTGTGGCGTGTAATAACTCCTCTTTGCATAGGTATTATTCAAATCCATTTATTTACTGTTTACTGCTCTTATTGACAATCAGAAAATGTACAGTTCTACACCAGTCCTTGTAAATGAAGATGTTGCCTACTCCTATGAATTTGCCTCCATCTTGGATGGATACATTGATGCATCTGTAAGCATAATGGTAAATTTGAAATTAAACCCAAAGGGCAGAGTTACCACATCAACAAATTCTGTATTAGTAAGAAAATCCTCCTGGTTGTCATTAAAAGATGCTCACCTCATCATTGTAATAGGAGTTTAAAACTGCTAAGTCAATCTCTCAAAATTACCCTTGCAAAATGTAAGGTCAACTATGAACATATGAATGCAACTAATTACGAATGCAATCACATGGTCTTCTTAAGCTTAGAAACTAAGCTACAACTTCCACTGAGTGACCTCCCAAACCTCTTGTATCAGAGACACATGGGATATATGCAAATGACCAGAGTTCCGCTGTGGCAACCCCTAACCGGGAAAAGCCGAAAGACACAACAACAACCCTTATGAACATCAAGTGTTTCAGCTAATTGGCGATTCTGAATGCCCATGACTTGTTTCATCATTTTAATGGACAATTTCAGGCCAATAAAGCCAAACCCCACTAGCTTTGGATATGCATATTTCGGCCTTGTTATAACCTCATCAGTACAGCACAAGCAGAGTGTTTTATTAATCATAAGAAACACAGGTCTGTTATACCCAGCTAATGTCCATTATCATTAGGGTCACTGAAAAATATTCCAAACAACAAACTAAAACAACAGGTGAGAAGGTCACTGAAAAACCAATCAGTAGAAACAAAATGAAAACTCCAGTAAAGCTAGAACTTCCACTGAGTGACCTCCCAAACCTCTTGTATCAGAGGCACATGGGATATATGCAAATGACCCTTATGAACATCAAGTGTTTCAGCTAATTGGTGATTCTGAATGCCCATGACTTGTTTCGTCATTTTAATGGACAATTTCAGACCAATAAAGCCAAACCCCACTAGTTATAGATATGCACATTTCAGCCTTGTTATGACCTTGTCAACACAGCACAAGCAGAGGGTTTGACCAAGCATAAGAAACACAGGGCTGTTATACCCAGCTGATGCCCATTATCATTAGGGTCACTGCAAAAATGTCCCAAACAACAAACTAAAACAATAAGTGAGAAGATCAAAGAAAAACCAATCAGTAAAAACAAAATGAAAACTCCAGTAAAGCTAGAACTTCCACTGAGTGACCTCCCAAACCTCTTGTATCAGAGGAACATGGGATATATGCAAATGACCCTTATGAACATCAGGTGTTTCAGCTAATTGGCAATTCTGAATGCCCATAACTTGTTTCAGTGACCGTCTCACTTATTGTTTTAGTTTGTTGTTTGGGATATTTTTGCAGTGACCCTAATGATAATGGACATCAGCTGGTTATAACAGCCTTGCGATTCTTATGCTTAGTCAAACACTCTGCTTATGCTGTGCTGATGAGGTCATACAAAGGCCGAAATATGCATATCCACAGCTAGTGGGTTTGGCTTTATTGGCCTGAAATTGTCCATTAAAACTATGAAGTAGAAGTTGAGTTTGCTAAGTTTAAATACAACTTACAGTATGCTGAGGTCAGCTGTTTCAAAGGCTCTTGTAATGTCCAGAAAAAGACCTGCTAGGTTGGATTCTTTTCAGGGTTATGGAAAATATTATAAATGAACTAATAAACAATGATAAAGGTGACCTTATATCCTCAGAATCCACCAATTCAACATTATGAAATGCAGATTGTATCTCTTTCACCTGTTTGAGTACTTTGAAAGGACTACTAAGGTCATAGATAATGGCTAAACTGTCCACAAGGCTTATCTGGACCTTGCTAAGGCCTTCAACACTATCCACCTTACTGTATTTATTGACAGATTCTCCCAATTAAGTGTTAAGCTGTACATAATTCAATAGATAAGTAATTTGTTATCTAGCAGAATCCATACATTTAAAGTCAATGGTATTTGCTCTAGAGAGAGAGAGAAAGAGAGAAGGAGAGAAATGTCTCCAGTAGTGTCTCACAGAGTTCTGTCATGGGCCATATCTTCCATGATATATATTTTTCTGACATAAAAGCTGAAACCATGTGACTATGGCTAACAATGTTTGCTGATGATTGCAAACAGACAATGGCTATCAAATCCAATTTTGTTAATTCTGATTTCCAAGCAATGACTGGACCAAACAAATGCTTGGTGTATTAATCAAGGGCTTACCCTGGACACCAAGAAACTTAGTATAGTTTTCCTTTTGTAAACCAAGCATCACTTCTGCTTACCTATATATAACATTCCTCTTAAAATTGCTACAGTTATCAGAAACTTGTATACATATGTTCGTAACACATTCACCTATGACCATCATATTTATGTGGTACTTAGAAATTCCTTCTATTCTGCAAAATTTATCCTTCATAGTTTCCCCTCGTAGCCTAAAGAAGTTATATTCCTTTTTTACTTAGCTGTTATTTGGCCCAGCATTGAATATAATGCACCATTCTACCTGTACCTTGCTAAACACCTAAATTAGCTCAAGAGACCTCAACATTTCCTCACAAAATAGATCTCAAGTATCCTTTGCTAAACCGATAGACTAAAAGCCCTTTTGCTCTACTTAGTGTCATATGGACTCCTGAGTTGTAAACAGCCAAGCACTCTTAACTTCTCCACCTAAATGGGACAAGTGATAAACCAGACAGCTGTTCTAGAGGACTAAGCTTATACTATCACAGCAATAATACTGGAAGACATAGCAGATATCTCACCTGACATATTCCCTCTTTCTGGAATAGGTTGCCCTTACCTATCAAGTGGGGTAATTCCCTAGCAAACTTTAAAACCAGTCTGGATGACTGAACAGGTAAGCACAAATTTTCTCAAAGAATATGTGGAGAAAGTTTTCTTAACAGGAGATTTTGTCTCCAACCATCACTGGGTGATGTTTTGTAGCTTCTCAATGGACTACTTGGCCCCAAGAGGAGTAATAATCTGTGGAAATGTAAAGGCCCAATCTGTTCGGTGAAATCTATTTTCGATATTCTTTGGCTACTTAATCTCTAGGGTTTTCAATTTTCTTCTTTGATGGTAGACATTTTTTCATCTGTTTTAAAGAAGGTATTGATGTATCCCAACCTTAGAAAAGCATCATTTTACTAAGACTGAAGAGTTACCATATTGGAAAGATTATAAAGTAACATTTACAGATATATTCCTGTCTGTTATTTCATGACCAATTTAAATCCACATCAGTCTTAATTTACAGGTTGCCTTAGTACTGAGAGAACCTTAAGCTGTGCTGTCCGTCATCCTTAGATCTATAGTTATACTTAATTTCAGTCACGTTTGGTCTCATGATAGCATCTGGCATGGTAGATTATGAGATGTTAACCGATTATCTTAAAACATGTTGTGATTTCTCTCAGTCATATTTAAATGGTTTGTGTCCCACCTCTGACCAGTCCCAAAGAGTTATGCCTGGTTTACATGATTCTGGTAACTAATCTCTGTAATGAGGAATGAGGCAGAGCTCAGTCTTTGCACCATTATTAAACACCGTATTTGCTGTCTGGAAGGTGAGATTGTAGGAGGAAGAGGTATTTCTTATCAAAGCTATACTGATGATAGTCATCACTTCAGCTGTATCTTTCCTTCATTCAAGACTCAGAGACAAATTGTTGTTCAGCAGAAGACTGGAGTCAGCATCTACTTGGCTATCTGAGAATCATTTTAATCTCAGCCTGGCAAACAGTTCAGTGGTACTGTTCTGATCCATCATACATCTATCCTTCCCTTCTTTCTACCTTCCCCTTGTGCTGTACACAGGGTAATCAAATTATGCCACAAATCCATAAACTATGCATTGCTTTTACAGGATCATACATAAATAATAGCAATCATTCTGCAGACTATTACATGCTAGCCAGTAACCAGACATTAACCAAAGGTGAGAATCAAGCCCTGTCCTTACATCTGTGCAATATGTACTTTAAGCATTATACCAACTCCCAGTTTGATTATATGCTTATGGAAAATGTGCAAATACCATCTGTTATTGTGATGTCATCTTGCTTTCTGAAGAATACAGCCCAGAGTTGAAATTATATCCCATTTATGGACCTTGTGACATGATAATTGCATGTGTAGCATCTCACCTTTGGATTACTGCAATGCTTTCTATATATGGCTGTCAGACAGTGGCCTAGCATGATGCAAGGTTGCCCAATGGGCCACTTTCATAGCAGCTATATTATTCTCTGTCAGATCAGTTCATAATATCTTATTATTGAGCTATATAGCCCTACTCCATTTCAGTCCTTCTCACTTTAATGATCTATTAGTAATATGTATTCCAGTCAGGCTCATGACATAATCAGGAAGGGGTGCTGGTTGTTCCAAAGACTTAGCTTGTATGATTTGAATGTTTTTTTCCTTTACTTATCTGATGCAGGGCCTTAGGAATAAGCTATATTCTGTGATGGTGTTTTGTGACTTAAAGGCTTCTGTTAGAATGTCAATATAATTTAATTTTCATAGACCAGTGCATTTCTACCCAATCAGATGTGTTATCCTACATGTTGATGGCCTTTTGTAACATTAATGGTTACATTTGGGTGTAGCTCTTTATGCATTATTTTTATCAGTTTAATTTAATCTTTAGATATGTCTAGTTTCTTGTTTTTTTTCTTTTTTTAATAAGTAAATGCTTAGGAAACATACATGCAAACACAGCAATAAATGAATGAATGAATGTATAAATGAATAAATACATGAATAAATAAACAAACAAATAAATAAATGAAGCACAAAATGTGCTATGCTCCAGATGGATTCAGTACAAGCAGTAGGTTTAGTTAGTATAAAAGGTGCAAGGGCTAGTTGGGAAAGGAGGAGGTGGTGCGGTAGTTCAAGCCAGTTTAAGTTTTTTTTTAGAGATAGACAATGGTGTGAGATGAAGTTCTGATTGGTGGCAAACCTGGTGATTTTGTTGTAGCAGAGTTCCATTTTTGTTTTTAGGGTGGATTGTATGTTGGTTAGAATGGAAGAGTCATGGAGAAGAGTAGGAAGTAGGTATGCAATAGCTAGAGAGAGTCTGGTATCATTAGTTAGGAATGTGTTTGATGTGTAGTGCAAGCCAAGTAAGTTTTTTTATGCAGTTTTGGATATGGAGAGCAAATGTATGTTGATCATTGATGATAACACCAAGCAGTACGGTGTGTGGCACTGCTTCTATCTTGGTATTATCAAGGGATGTGATAGCAAAGGTTGATTTATAATGGAATTTAGCTTTTGGAAGAAATAGCATTAGTTTAATTTTTTGGGGGGGTAAGTTGGAGTTGGTTGTCATTAAGCCATCTTTGAACAGAGTTAAAGGATTACTGGGTAAAGGACTGGAAGCATGACAGCTTGTTGGAAGAGCAGATGACAGTGGAGTCATCGGCATATTGTACAAGTGTGGACTGATGGCAGGATGAATGGAGATTGTTTATAAAGATGTTAAAGAGGATAGGACCAAGGATGGAGCCTGGGGTACCCCCACATTAACTGTGAGGAACTGGGAAGAGAAAGAAAGCCACTTAACTGATTGTTGTTGATTGGTAAAGTAGCTAGAAAGCTAGCTGAGACTAGGGTTGAAGAAACTAAGAGCAGACATACTGGGGAGAAGTTTAGCATGGGAGACTGTGTCAAAGGCTTTGAAGAGGTCAAGAAAGAGAGAGGATACCAAGTTATTGTTTTCCCTGGCTTTTATGATGGTGTCAATGAATGAAAGTAAGGCAGTGGTTGTGCTATGGTATGGGCAAAATCCATGTTGGGTAAGGGAGAGTAGATTTTCATGCAGGAGGTGATCTAGAAGTTGCTTGTGTAAACATTTTTAAAGTATTTTTGAAAGAATGGAGAGTATAGCTATAGGCTTGTAGTTTGTCAGTTTGGTAGAGTTTCCACCCTTTATGAAGTGGTATAACACAGAATTATTTCCAGATGGAAGGGACTGTAGATTCCTGGATTGACCTGTTGATCAGAATGGAGATTGGGTAGGCTATGGAGTTAGCTTGAAGTTTTAGGAATGCAATTGGTAGATTGTCTGCTGAGGGGAACAGGGCTTAAGTTTAGACAACAAAGATTTGATAAATGAGGTAGAGGAAAGCTTTAGAGAATAAGTAACATTATTATGAAGAGGTGATAGAGGTGATAGAGGAGGTGTTTGTTTTGAGTTTTGTTGGTTTTGAGTTAGGGGTGACTATGGAGTCTATAAAGTAGGAGTTGAACTTTGTAGCAGTTGGAAAGGGAGAGCCATTAGGGCAAGGGTTTGGTATGCTAGTAGAACTTTTGTATTATTATTTTTTTGTTGTTGTTGAATTTGCGGTTCGAGATAGTAGTTTTTTTGTCATTGTTGTCTTTTTCTTAAGTTCTGAAGTTGTTTATAGGTTTGTGGCTGGCTGAGAGATTGAGATTTTAACCAATGTTTCCATGCAGCATCCCTTTTATTCATTAGGGCTCAGGTGGAACGGGATAGTCAAGGTGCATGGAGAGATTTCGCTTTTCTATTTCTGAGGGGACCTTGACTATTAAGAGTATCTAGGAAAAAAGGATTTGAATTTTAGAACAGCATCATCTACCCGTAAGCTAAAGAGGAAGGGCCTATTTATAGCTGAGAGTAAATCTATTAAATACATTAGTATTAAAGTTGGTGAGATTGCCGCATTCTTTATGTTGGTGTTATCTAACCTGATGAAGGGACTATCTTTGAACATAAGTTGGGAGGTGGTCACTGATAGAATCAGGGTGCGTTTTTGGGTTATGGTACAAACTAGGATTGGATACTAGAATTCAGTCTAGGATGCTACTTGTGTTCATGGATTTGTTGTAATAGGTATAGGAGGTTATATGTTGAGTGTAGACATGAAGATTAATAATTGAGGAAGAGAAGCCAGTGTTTAAGGTATTGCAGTTGTTGTTAAAAATCACCAAGAATTATAGTTTCACTGGAGACAGAGTCGGTTGTCCAGGAGAGAAAAATTTCTAGAATAAGAATGTTATTACCCGGAGGAATATATATATATATATATATATATATATATATATATATCTACAATACATAGTTTTTATGACTGTTTAGTTTACAGTTGCAAATAAAAATTTCAGGAATAATAATGTGGTACAACATAAAGGGCAGCAGAATATCTCAATGTAAAAATATGTTATCTTTAACCAAAAGTGGAGTATACATATAAGAGGCATCTGGTTCGACTGCTAGTCAAAGCCTTTTTGCTTCAGGTGAAGTGCCTGAAATTTTAAGACCTAATGTCAACATGAATATGACTGGAACTGATTCTAATCTAAGTCCGGTCCTGAATTACTCTTTAGAATCTTTATTTACTAAAACTGAAAACAATTTTTCGAGGCTTGACCGGCTCGATTTGGATCAACGAGAACTGCGTAGCTGTTTATCGCAGACTACACAATTTAACCGGCAACAGAACTCTCCTGGTAATAGCAGCAGGTTGGTTAATACAACGGCCACTAATCTTGAAACAGATAACATCAGTACATCTACACATTTAAGGAGACTCGAGGATGGCTCTACCAACCAGCTGCCTGATGATCTGAAAAGAATGTCTAGTGTGGCAGACCAGTTACCACCAGGTAATATGTCAGTAGAGAATACAACAACATACAGTATGGCACTTAATAATCCACCAAGATTGGCAGCAGTAAACGGAGTTAATAAGACATTAACTACTAATCAGGATAACACCATCGTGAACGAAATGAATTTTGGTAACAAACTTCCATCATTGACTTCTTGGCTAACTAATGGCTTTTCTTTTTCTGGAAATTCATCACCTGGGAATGAAGGACAAGATGTAAGTCAAGGTAATGAACCTCCCGCTTCTAATATAATCTCTAAACTGAAACTGTTTGATAGCCACTTAATTAAATTAAGAAAGTTGCAGTTTGAAATTTCGTACTTCCGTGAATGTCTTTCACGGAAGGTTGTACCGAAAGGCTTACGCCGTTTTTCATACCCTACTGGATTGGAAGAAAATTCAGTATTCCACAAAGAGTTAATTAATTTATTTGACCGTCAAGGCTTTGAGTTGTTGGAATTGATGGTCAAACATTATAGTATATGAGTTGAAAATCTTTTCAACATAGTGACTGAAGTGGATAATAATATTAAAACAGATTCTGAATTTTTCAGATACAAGTTTGAGTATAGTCGTGTTTTCACCAGCTTTGATCAGCATATGGTGAAACTGAAGTTTAATAAAATTAAGAAATTAGAACGTGATAGCAAAGCTTATCAGCTTGGTCTAGTTTATCCTGACCCGTCTTCAGCCCAGGTTTGGAAACAAAACATTGTGTTAAATGGAGAGAACAGAGTTAATACTCATAACACTACAAACCATAATGGTGTTATTCAAGATTTGAGTTCAACAACACAATATAGCGGTGTTGATTCTGCGAATAACTGTGTTAATAACAATAATTACAGTGATAATTGTAATTCGGACAATCAAACCGAAGTCCGGAGAAGTGAGAGATTACGAAATGGCCCTCAGAGCCATAGTAATAAAGTTCAATTTCAGCAACATCAAAATTTTCGGCAAGGCAACAACACAGGTACCAGGCCCAAACAATAGAAACATTTCTAGATGATCAAAACCAAACAGAAATCCAACAAATACAAGACCTAATTGGGTTGGATAATCAAAATCTATCTAACTTGGACCTTTCAGTTTTACTTTATGGACCACAAATTAATGTTTTGGAGGCACCTTTGACTATTTACGGAGAAGTACAACAAAATGGGACTAACCATTTAGCTATAGTTAATTCTTGTGGCAATGATGGTCCAGTAGTCGTCAGAAACAAAACAGGAGACGTTAATCTTTATAATTTTTCTTCTGTAGCAATTGGTTCGGACATTGTTGATTTTCTGTCAAAAGGGTATACCTATGTACCTGCTAAGTCTTTGAATTTAGTAAGAACTATCCTTGATGTTAAGATTTTTACAAGGAAATTGAACTTTAAGCTAATGATGGTTGATGTTTCTAATGTGGTAATTTAGATAAATTTTACATACCCAGTACATTCAATCCCCCAGTGCACCCAATTTTACAAACTTTTGAACAACTTTGTGAACTAGACCTTAGGGATACTAATGTAAAAGGTTTTAAACATTATGTTTCCCACAATACCAACAGGGAGGAACATGATTATTTGCAATTTATAAAATCACAAAATATTCGACTATGTAAACCTGATAAAGGAGGGGGTTTAGTTGTATTCGACAACATTGGTTACCAGGAACGTATGAAAGCATTACTGGATAGTAGCACGTATGCTCCGAGTTCACGTTCTGAAGTTAATAAAGTTTATAGTTTAATCAAAAATTGTATAGAGGGCATGAATAGTGAAGGCAGATTAGAACAGAAAATGTATAATTACATGTCAACAACTTATCCTAGGTATCCTTACTTATTTGGAATTACTAAGATACACAAGAATATGAGAAATCCACCTATGAGACCATTGGTCGATGGTCGTGGTTCACCAACTTATTCTTGTGCAAGAGTAGTAGATGCTATACTTTAGAAATATCTACAGTTTGAGCATCAAATTTGTAAGGACTCTTGGTCTTTTTTGAAGAAAATAAACACTGTACAATTTAATGAGGATTACAATTTTCTCACAATAGATGTGAGAGATTTATATACTTGTATTCCCCATGAATTAGCTATTGAATGGATTGAATTAATGTTAAAGAAAAATAGAGCCCCATTAGCGGAAATTGGATTGGTTATTTAACTAATTGATTTAGTGTTATCAAATAACTTCTTTATATTTCAGGATAATTTTTACTTGCAGAAAGTGGGAGTGGTGATGGGCTCCCCCTAAGGAGCAAGTATAGCAAACCTGGTTATGGCTCATTGGGAGTCAGAATTTGTATTCAAGAATAATATATTTTTGGATTCTATGATTTACTATACACGATACCTTGACGACATTTTTATTTTGGTCAAAGCTGATGAGACAGTGGGTAGGAATGTGGTGGATTACTTTAACCAAACAACTCAATTCCTACAATTTACCTCAGTATTTAGTACAGAAGCAATAGCGTACTTGGATGTTTGGTTAGCTAAAAATTATAATACACATCAGTTTGTGGCAAAGATACATAGGAAGAGCACATATTCAGACACATTCCTACATTATACTAGCTGTCACCCATTACACCAAAAACGATCGGTAATTAAAGGTCAGTTAGTGAGAGCTTCACGTATGGTCAGCCAGGACAGTGACTTTATAGAGGAATGCCAATTGTTGAAGAAAATGTTTGTTCAATGAGGTTATCCTGAAATTGTTTTGGATAATTTGATAAGTGAAGTTAGCACTAAAAGACTTAATAACATCTATACACCAATTTTATGTGGAGAGTGTTTAATAGTGGAATCTGTTAACACCAGTAGTATAGATAATTTAACCACTGTTGATATTAGTCACAATAGAGATTGCGTAGCCAAAAATGATCTCGGGCTAAGTTTTATCCCAACATATATGATAGATAGTTCCCTGTGTATTGAAATACTTCGGAAGAATTGGAAAATGTTTAAAATTAACTCAAACCTTCACAATAAAATAGGAGATTTTCCAAGAGTAATTTTCAGGAAAGGTATAAACTTAAAAACCCTGTTGGAACAACAATGCCATAGTAAGGTTCATAATTCTGGGATGTTTAAGTGTCAAAACTGTAATTACTGTAAGTTCATTGATGTAACTAACAACTTTACGATTAATGGCACACAGTATAAACTTAAAGCAAAGTTTAACTGTAATTCTAAGTTTGTTGTGTACTTGGCCAGGTGCCAACTCTGCCCTGCATTCTATATTGGCAAAACAGAGCGTAGAATCCGTGAAAGAATATATGAACATCAATACACTATGAACAAGGGCAGACTTTATAATGCACTGGCCAAGCACAATTCGTTGAATAATGAACATAAATTTAGGTTTTTGGCAATCGACCAGGTTACTCAAGACATTAGGGGGGGGGTCCTAGGCCTTTGAAACTAGAGGAACTTGAATTATGTTGGCAAATTAGGCTCAATGCCTATAATGTTCTGGGTCTGAATGAATTCTGTTCCATTTCTAGTTCACTGAAATTAAGACGTTTATTGCGATGAGATGTGTTAGATGATTAGACATTTAACCTAAGCCTTACTGAATTATATAATCATTTTTAATGTTTTCAGTACATGTTTAGGGTTATTTTAATGTTATAAATTTTTTAAGTTTTATGGCTGACAGGAGGGTATATTTTAATATGGTGTAACTGCATTTAATGTAGTAGTATATATTCACTATATACTTCAGTGAGGTCACTTTAAAAAAGTGAAGATGAATGTAATAAGTGGCATGATAGGTAGTTTAAGACCACCTGGTAGTATATAAAGTGAATTTGAATGTTGCATTTTTGTTTCTGATGAAGTTTGCCAGTTAGGCAGACGAAAAGCGCTTTAAACTGTTTGTATTAATAAATCCGGTTTTGATAGTCAGTCGTTTCAGCGTTCATCTTTTTCTGAGTATACATATAAAGTATTGTGGATAACAATCAGTATACAAAAAGCCAATAACACGACAACTAATAATATGATAATACATGCTGTTCAGTTATGAATAGTAATGTACTTAGAGTAAAGAAGAACTATATGGCAATAATAGAGAAGGAAGCGATTTATGTATAGGCTAAACATGAATGACTAATGCAGTTCAATGCAGCTTTAAACACATTGAAGATAGACAGAAGTTACAGTACAGCATAAGTCAGTTAATGTATAGGAATGTGGAAGAGCAAGTGAGCTGCAGATTGTGGGAATTCAGCAAAAATAGCTCAAAGGCAGATACAGAATAGTAAAACTCCAACAGACTCCCCCACAACTCGAAAAAATACCAAAAATGTATATCCAGAATGAAGGCAGATCCTCGGAAAGTTAATAAACCAGTGTTTATTATTCACCAAAACTAACAGCACAATTAACGCTCTTGTCAAATTTTGCGTTTTCGTCCCTACATACACCAGGACTTCATCAGATATCAATTAAAACAATTAATTAGTAGTATAAATACTCTCCACTTTTAAAATCAACCTATAAAATAAAGTGCATCATTAATTATCAAATCAAAGACTCGTAGTTCATGAATATTAAAATGAATGCCATATTATTTCGCAAACAACATGGTTTGCCTAAAAAACATTAAAAATGTTGCATTACTACTTGATTGTATAGATTAAATCCATCTTTATCACTTGAGTTAATAAATAAATGGATCTTTAATTATTCTGATGTGTATATTTAAAATATTTAAACTCATCCAAAGTGTTGAACCAGATCATTGTATTTAGAATTATGTTAGGTAGGTTGAGAAGGATATGTTTATACTGCCATCTTCTGGCCTTAAAGTGGTATACTCAAAATTTATACCTCTGCAGCTCTCAGTTTTAGTACTGGGGTTAGGGAAATGTGGTCGTTTAAACCTGGTATTCTGGTGGCGTCTAATTTAATTTGCCACCATAACTCCCTATAGCCCAACCACTCTTCCCATAATCCGCCTCTTGTTTGTTTTTTAACCTGCTCTATTACAAAAAATTCAAATTTTCCACTTTCACAAACTTTGGTATGTTTATATAGTGCGTTGGTCTCTTTAGCCTTCAAAATATCATACATGTGTTCATATATTCTCCTCCTCAGTATTCGTTCGGTCTTACCTATGTAAAATGAACTGCATTTTTTACACACAGCCAGATATACCACCCCTTTTGTTTCACAATTATGGTAGCCCCTACTCTTTATAATTTTATTCCTACTTGGAATGTTTATCTCACTAGTATTCATCATATAATCACATTGATTACAGTGGCCACATTTAAAACTTCTTTTCCTTCTTTGCCCATCAATTGTTACCTCCACCTGTTCATTATTAACCATGTCACTATGTGATTCCAGGATTCTTTTCATATTCCATGAATTTTTATATACTATCTTTGGGGTTAAATTATTCATATATTCAATGTCCGTAAATGCAGAGAATTTAACCCACTCATTCCTGAATATTTCACTTACTCTCATGTTAAAACTGTTGTGTTCCAATATTAAGGCTTGTTCATAGTTATTTTTGGCCTCGGTATATTCACATATAGTGTGGTTGGTATTGTCTATTTGGACACCTTTAATGGGTTTAAATCTTGAAGTCCTACCTCTCTCAACTTCTGTTCTAATCGTTTTCACAAATTCCTTAGGATAACCTTTCTCCTCAAACATTCCTTCAAGCAAATTACATTCAGATGCAAAATCTTCACTAGAGCTAGTCATTCGACTTCCCCTCACAAATTGTCCCTTGACAATGTTCTTTTTACAGTGTGAGGGGTGAGCACTAGTGAAGTGGAGAAAGGAATTACAATATGCCTTTTTCCTATATATTTTTGTTTTGAAATTTTGTTCAGTTTTATATATTTCGATATCCAAGTATTGCAATCTATCAATAGAGGAATTGTAGGCAAATTTCAAGAAATTTGTAGTGTTATTTAAATAATCAAAAAAATTCATGGAATTTATCCATCCCTCCGGTCCAAAAAATAACTATGTCGTCCAAAAAGCGTCGGTATAGGGACCAACATTCTTTATATTCTGATTCTAGCACAAAATCTCCCTCCCATTTTGCTAATACAATATTGGCATAAGTGGGGGCACAAGCTGCCCCCATTGATATGCCTTGTGCTTGTTTATAAAATTCCCCATTAAATGTGAGGAAGTTGTACTTCAAAACTATGTCTACCAAATTAGTTACCATAGTTTTTTCTGAATCTGTTAATTTTTTATCTCTATAAATCTTATCCTCAAACATAATTAATCCTTCTTTATGTGGGATACATGAGAAAAGGTCAATGATGTCTATAGTTATAAAAATCAAGTTGTCGTTTACTAGATCAGGAGTTATAATTCTCAACAGAACCCAAGAATCTTTTAGTATAGTTTTGTTTTCACCACATACATGTTTGACCTTGATATCCACATATTTTGCCAATGGTAAAGTTTTGGAACCATCTGCTGAGACAATAGGTCTCAGCGGTGGGTCTTCTATATTTTTGTGGATTTTAGGTATCCCGAAAATGATGGGCGTTTTTGGTTTGGCCACTTGTAAAAATTCGAAAGTCTTCCTATCCATATTTCCTTCCATAAACATATCATTAAGTAGGCTATCTATATTGTAATATGCTACGTTCATTTCGTTTCGTGAAACTACTGTATATCTGGCTGTATCTCTAAGTATGCAGTTCATTTTACCCTCATATGTTATGTTGTCCATAATCACCACCCCTCCTCCCTTATCAGGTTTCATTATTCTGATTTCATTGTTCTTTTTAAGTTCATATAATATCTCATTTTCCTGTTTAGAAAGATTAAATTCAATTATGTTCTGATCGTAAGTTTGTCTAATTTCTTTTTCTAACATAATTTCGAAGTTTCTGATTTGGGGATGGAGGGGGGGATTAAATATACTCCTACGGACCAAACGAAAATTCTGAGGAGGTATGTCTATTTTGGTGTTCTGAGAAAATAATATTTCTAAATTTAGTTTCCTTGTAAACATTTTCATATCGATAATGGTGTTTACTAATTCACCTTTTCCAAAAGGAATAAACTTAAGTCCTTTACTTAATAATTGAAAATGTTCTTTGTTAAGCACTATATTACTGAAGTTGTATATGGAAAAATTATTAAATGTATGTTTAATACCAGTGACAGAGATTTCATTTTGGATTAAACCATCAATAGGGGTTGGGTGTAGGGTATCTAGTACCTCCCTCTCCCCCTCCCCCCCTTTTTTGAAAATTTTGAAATTGTTTTTGATTTCTTTTCTCATACCCTATTTCATTACCCAAAGGTGGAAATTCATTGTCATAATCTGTTTCCATCATTGTATTGTATACCTTTCTACTATCCCATGATGGTTGGTCGTTCCACTGACGTTTGTTTTTATAAATGTCACTTTTGATAAGAGGTGGTTTTGGGTAACTAGTGTTGTTTTCATATTCACCCACGTCTCTCTTCAGTTTATTAATCTTTCTCTCTATAATAACACCACATTTCGAATCTATATCTTCCTTTACTTTATTGTATTTATCCTTCTCATCCCTTATATTGAAAATCAAATCTTCTTTAATACAGTTGTCCAGCTTTTCTATTTCCTTTTTCAACACTTCTTGCATTTTACTATTTTCTTTTATAATTAATTTTAAAATTTCCAATCCGCATTGATTAAAAACTTCCAATAAAGCATTGTGAAAATCAGACCCGAGTTCAACATTGTTTGGGTACTTCCATACCCTTAGTCCCTTGGGGACCACTTTCCTATTTATACATTCAATCAAATACTCGTTTTCTATACTCAGCGTTTTAAATTTCAACATAAGTTTAGATAACTTCTCTAACTTGTCAGAGTATGTTAGTCCATCTACAAAACGCACACTATTCACATTGTCAAAATTGATATTAAATGGCACTTTTAGCCAGTCATTTGTGTCCTTATTCTTCCACAATTGATGAGAAGAATTGTTTACAGTACCTTCTCATGCCTTATTGATGGTAGGCATACCAAAAATGTTTCCAACATCTCCGGTTAAAGAAATTCCGTTAGTAGAGCGTTCTTGAGGGCGTTCGCTGTTTCCGAAAATAGCCGGTGTTACGGCTGGGTTAAAAGATTCTCCATTTAACTCATCGCCTTCCAAATCTCGGGATGTGCATCCACTGCGGTCACGTTTCCTTTTAGGTTTCACGACTGGTAACCCTTCGGTTCCTTCCAGTACAGACCTCCGCTCATCGCGTTGCTTATCGCGAAGTGAAAAGCACAAAGGGGTGAGAAGGTCGATCAACTGTGATCAAGATACAGAATAGTAGTACAGCATAACTACTTTGTGTGTAGGAGGGAATAAGAGAGTATCAGCAGAGACTAGCTAGCATAGCAACTAGATATAACCTTAGGACTCTCATATGTAGGAGAGAGAAAGCTATCTTTGAAGTCGTACCACTGTGGGGTAAATTGTTGAATCTCAGTGAGATGATTTTTGATGAGTTCAGCTTATGATGAACTGAAGGGTTCAACTCCAGCTATTATATGATAAAGTCCTTCATCTTCTAAACCATTAACCACTGTGTAGGACTGTACCCCTAAGGAATTATTTCCTTTAAAAGATGGAGCTCCATTTGATGATGAGTTATATCCAGCTTGTATCACCCCAGAGAGTTGCAATGCCTATAACTCAAAAACAAAAATGTATAAAGCATTTGCTGCATGCTAAGACTATAAAAATCTGTAAGAGCTAGCCTACTATTACAGGATACATATGACTTAGAGACAAACTACTGAGTCCATACCAGCCTTCACTGAAATCCAACAAAAAACAGTTTTGGCAATAACTCCTCTATAATTTTTAGTTTAGTTTCTATTTTATTTAGTAGTAGCTCATTGGGTCAATTAGCTTCAGGCTGTAGCAGTCATAAATTCAGTCAATTAACTTTCCAGTCCTGAGATGTGTCTCAGCTTAGTCAACCTCCTGTAACAATGTTTGATCAGCTAATCGTCTCACTCTGTTGCAATTGGTTTATAGCTATTTTGGAGGTCTTCTCTGTATTCATTTAGTTAATATATACAGGATACTAATTTCTTCATTAGCCCCTACAGACTCTTAAAAGACTAATGATATGATATACGTATATCTATATCAGTCTGTCTATACACACACACACACACACACACACACACACACACACACACACACACACACACACACACACACACACACACATATTATATAGCTAGATAGATATGGGTGTACTTAATGGGTACACTTAGAAATGTCTACATAACTAAACATTACCATGTAGTATGCAACTACAAAACAATGTTTTTTGCTGGGGGGGAAGCCCTACTACATACCTCATTTGGGGTGGGCTGGATTGTCTGCCTGGTAATTATATATTGCAACTCAGAAGAAAGGGTGTATTCTCAGAACCCAGTATTATAGTGATCTCTTGTACTGTTGAACAGCTGTTTGTTGACAAAACGGTGTTGTTAAAACAGCTGGTGACATTTATGTGATTGAGCAATAAGTTGATTGAACTGGAAAAAAGCTGGAAAATGTAATTAAAATTGAACTGATTGAACATTACTAGCTTTTTTCAGTGCAAGATTGTGGAGCAGTGGAGAGTGGGGGATTTGCCCTTTCCCCACTATAGTGTGTATATAATTAACAGGGGATGTGGGGGTGCAGGGGGTTATGCCCCTGTAAAAATAGTGTTTGCCTTTTTTTAGGTTAGTTGAGTTTTGGACAGTTTTGCTTGATGTTTTATGGTTTGATTTATCGAGCATTAGACAAAGTGTCATGTGTGTGTGTGTGTGTGTGTGTGTGTGTGTGTGTGTGTGTGTGTGTGTGTGTGTGTGTGTGTGTGTGTGTGTGTGTGTGTGTGTGTGTGTGTGTGTGTGTGTGTGTGTGTGTGTGTGTGTGTGTGTGTGTGTGTGTGTGTGTGTGTGTGTGTGTGCACGCGTGTGTGTGTGTGTGTGTGTGTGTGTGTGTGTGTGTGTGTGTGTGTGTGTGTGTGTGTGTGTGTGTGTGTGTAGATAGTAGTAATTTAAACCATTTACAGAGAACCATGTCACAGCAGAGACAGAATACTGTGCCACTAAACTAATAACAGAGACAGTACTATCAACAAATATAGAGTAAAAAAGAAAAAGAAGAGCATAAATGAAATTCTACCATTAAAATGTCAGCTAGATAACCATAGAACAATTAAGAAACAAGTATCATTAGCAGAGTAACATATAAATGGGAATCAGTCATTGGAAACTATTATAAGATGTCTAAAAGAAAAGCACAATACATTTCAAAATATGTTTAAAATCTTTTAATAACAAGTTACATATCCTGCATAGCCTGAAAAACATTAAGGGATATACAGAGGTACATAAATAAATGTGTCAAATAATTTAATACTTACACAAATTGTTCAATGAGGCATTGGGAAAGAGACTTGCAACAGGAAAGGCACAAAAAAAATTGCTAAACTCAGGTGAAACATTTGTGATTAGCCTATTGAACATAACAAAGGTGCCAAATGTATATAAGATGTAAAAGAAAAACGAAGAAATTACAATAAAGTGAGTATGGAATAGCTACATTTCCAAGAAATGTTTGTGAATAGCCTATTGAACATAACAAAGGTACCAAATTTATATAACATATAAAAGAAAAAACTAAGATATTCCAATAAAGTGAGCATAGAATAAATAGAAGTAGCTCCCATTGAAATGGTGACAACATAAGATCATAGGATCATTAGGGGTTGGGAGGGTGGCCTAATGGTTAAGGTGTTTGCCTTGCAAGCTCAATGTGCAGCGTTTGAGTCTCACAAGGGATAATTGGCTAGGCTTAAAATGACTCGCAAGGGCAGTTAGTCTTGTATGAACTATGAACCTATGAACCATTAGACCTTACTAGGCTATCGAACCAGAGGTTATTTCAAGCCTAGCCAATTCATCTCGATGTAATACTAATGATACTATAGTCAATACCCAGGACTGTATTTAGTAATGATTGCCCATGTCCAGGGGGGCTGTGAGCACTATTTCCAGTAAGAATTTATGGTGCCCCATTCGCTTGTCTAGGATGTCCTTCAAGGATGCATCTGCAGTCTTTACAAATGGGTTGTCCTGTCGTCAGGCAGCCCTTCGGTCGGCCGGATTCCAAAGTCTGGGTCTGGCTTCGGCTGGTGTCACACTTCACCCGACGTCATTGCAGCAGTCATTCGGGTATAAAGGCATCAGCCGACGCCATTTTCCTCAGTCTTTCTTGCCGCGTGGCGCCCGAAGCAGAAGCTGTTCGCAAGTGCCGGTCGGTCAGATCCAGAGATTACAACTACCGAATACTACTTCGAAGACTTCTATAAAGCTAAGTACCCCGTTTGGGACTCTTTCTTGCCTCAGCCGATGTCAGAGAAAGTTAATAACTGTTTATCATGTGGAAAACAAATACCTCATAAAGATTTCCACTCCTATTGCATACATTGTTTAGGCCCAGACCACGACGTAGCAGCTTGTCTAGCCTGTGCTTCTTTTAACCGACAGACGCTTAGACGTCGGTCGGACTTTGCTGAGCAGATTTTCGGCTCCAATTTTGCCTACATTATGCTGTCGGATCCTCTGACTACGCAAATAACCAAAAAACGCAAAGAAAAGGACCGACACTCGTGGTCCGCGGTTTAAACCGAGCAAGCGGTTCTTTCTTCAGCCGATAACTTGCCTTCTACCGAGGCCTCTTCTAACCTGGTAGAAACGGCTTCTGAAATCCAACCTTCTGTTGCGGTTTCACAGGATTTATCAGACACCATTCCCCTGGATATTTCTACCCCTGCACGTGGAGCTGCTAGGCCTCCTCCAGCCATGTCTATTAAGGCCTTTGCCAGGGCTAAAGCAGCCAAAGCATCAAAACCTGTGCCTGCCAAGCCCCCCTCTCACAGGCCCAGCACCAGCTCCCATATGGTTTCTTTGGCTGAGGATCTCATCTCTTTAATTCGTGGAGCCCAGCCTCATCCAGACAGGGCCTCTCTCCCTCCTCCAGAAAAGAGGCCTAGAGCAGAGCCCCCTGAGCCAGTATCCACAGATGATTCCTCTGATGACTCAGAACATACAGACCCTCCTGAGGCTTCTTATTCTCCTTACGAAGACTCTGATGCTGAGGAGTCCATCCCTTCAGCCTCTCCTCCTGAGGAATTTTCCTTTGGGGAAACCTTGCATGCTATGAGAGAACAATTTCAGTGACAGGGCCAAGATTTCTCAGACTCTAGAAAAAGGCTTAGGACCTTTCTACATTTGCCACAGCATAGGCCTTTAGCTATACCTCCAGTTCTTCCTGTTGTTGATGATGCATTTAATGATGCTTGCACTGCTCCTGATTCTTTACCTCCGGCTCCTGCTAAGCCCGATAGGTACTACAGGGTCCCGGACACTCATCACCACTTATATAAGGCTCCTCTTGCGGATCCAGAGACTATCTCCCAGGGTCCTAAAGCTGTAGCAGCTACTTCTGCTAAAAACCCCCTCCCCTCTGAAAGGGAATCCAGGTCCTTAGAGAGATGGGGTAAAAAAGTTTACACCTCTGCTACTCTGTCAGCTAGAGCTTTGAACTGCCAATTTCATATGCTTCAATATCAAGAGTTTATGCTTGACCAGTTGACTAAAAAGCTGTCCTCTGAAGAATCTTTAGATAAAAAGTATGTTCAAGAAATGGTACATAATATACAGCAGGTTAGTAACCATTCTTTAAAATGTGGCTATGATGCACTGGAGGCTTCCTTTAGATCAGCCATGACTGGCACAGTTATCAGGAGGCATGCATGGTTGAAAGAACAGGCATTACCAGAACACGTCAAATCTAAGCTTTTGGATGCACCTATGGACAAGGTCAATTTATTTGGTTCCCCTGCACAGCAGGTACTAAAAGATGGAAGAGAAAGCAAAATCTGTGCAAACAGTGAAAGATTTCTTACAAGTTCAACCTCCAAGGTTTAGCAGGAACTGGCCCTCCAAGATTGGTCCTTTCCGGACTCCTCTAAGGCACAAAGAGGCAGGAATAGGCGCTCTAGAGGCAGAAACCAATCCAGGGGTGCCTACAGGGGTCGCCAGTGGCAGGGTAACAACCAACAAGGCACGGATACAGCCACCACCACTACAACAACTCAATCACAGTGACTTGGCGGTGGCACCGCCTACCAGGGAACAACTAGAAGCACCCTTAGGTGGAAAGCTAACCTTATTTTCAAGAAACTGGCACTGCATTACAAGAGAAAAATGGATTTTGCAAACTATAGACCAAGGTTACAGGTTCCATTTCCATACTCTACCAGGAAAGAGAGGAATGCCAAACCTACCACCTACTCAAAGGACAGAAGCTCTAAAACAAATATCTCAATTATTAAGAATGAGAGCTGTGGAAAAGGTACCATCTATGGAGCAAGGGAAGGGATTTTACTCCAGACTCTTCCTGGTACCAAGAAAAGAAAACAAATGGAGGCCTATTCTAGACCTGTCCACTTTAAACACATTCCTCATTGTTCCAAAATTCAAAATGCTGACCCTACAGCAGCTTCTTCCCATGCTGGGCAAGGAGTCTTGGCTGGTAACTCTAGATCTCAAGGAGGCATACCTGCATGTCCCCATAAGACCAATTTGCAGAAGATACCTCAGGATCAGAGCATTATCAACTCTCAGCATTGCCCTTTGGCTTATCTACTGCGCCCAGAGTGTTCATGAAATGCCTGGCATCAGTAATCGCTCATTGCAGACTTCAGGGGATTCAAATCTATCCCTACCTGGACGACTGCCTGATACAAGTGGACAACAAAAACAAACTAACAGAAGACTTACAAAGAGTCATCTACCTGCTGCAAGCCCTGGGATATACAGTCAATACAAAAAAGTCAAGGCTGATCCCATCCCAAAGAATAACTTTTCTGGGTGCAGAACTGGACACATCAAAACAAATGGGATTTCTAACTGCAGAAAAGAAAGAGCAACTTCATCTCTAATTCTTGGCTTTAACAAAGCAGAACCATCTAACTGCAAGAAAAGTGCTACAAGCTCTAGGCTTCATGGCATCCTGCATAATACTGGTCCCTCATGCCAGGCTGCATATGAGAAAGCTACAGTGGTACCTAAAGAATTTGTGGTCCCAGCACAAGCACAACCTAGAAACCAAAATTCCAATGATCCCATGCCTGAAGCAAGAGTTCCTATGGTGGGCTCAGGCCTGCCAATCAAACACAGGATTGCCCTTCTGCAAAAGTCAACCAAGACAAACCATCACGACAGATGCCTCAGACCTCGGTTGGGGGCACACATGATGGACAAGTGCATTCAAGGCCTATGGACTCAAGACCAGCTGCATCTGCACATAAATCTAAAAGAAATGATGGCAGTAAAATTGGCAATCCAGGCATTCAGACCTTTTCTCCAAGAAGGCCAGTTGATGATAAGGACAGACAACACCACAGTTATGTGGTACATCAACAAACAGGGCGGCACACACTCATACCCTCTATGCCGGCTGGCACTGGACCTATGGGATGTGGCTCTGAGCTACAACATTCAGTTACAGGCAATTTATGTACCAGGGAAGGAGAACATTCTAGCAGACATATTAAGCAGAACTACAACAGATGCCCACGAATGGATGCTGCATCCGGACATCTTCAAAACCATCACAAGAGAATGGGGATTACCACAAATAGACTTGTTTGCATCCCCATTCAATCACCAGTTGAAGAAATTCTGCACAAGGACTTACCACCCACTTGCTTGGAAGGTGGACTCCCTATCTTTCAGTTGGAAAAACCTGACAGCATACGCATTCCCACCACTTCCTTTGATGCACAAAGTGCTTCTGAAGATCAAAGAGGAGCGTCCGAGGATCATTCTGATAGCCCCAGACTGGCCAAGACAACATTGGTATCCACTGCTGAGGAGCATGTCCCGGGAACAAATATGGACACTGCCCCTGATCCCGTTACTGCTAAGACAGAACAACTACAACATCCTGCATCCAAACCTAAAAACTCTGCAGCTAACTGCCTGGAACATTACATAACAGCAATTAACCCAAATTTATCCCAAAGGGTTAAAGACATAATCATGGAGGCTCGCAGACCTTCAACAAGAAAGAATTATGCAGCAAAATGGAAAAGATATCTCATCTGGAGTACTGCAAAGGGGCAAGATGTGGCACTGTTGAACATAGCCAACATCCTGGAGTACTTGGCGGAGCTCTTCCATACAGGCCTGTCCTATTCTTCCATCAAGATACATGCATCAGCTATTTCAGCAGAATACAGCTTGGATCCTCCTGTCTTCTCGCATCCTCTGCTCAGACAGTTTTTGAGAGGAATTAAAAATGTAAAACCTCCCAGAAAACCTCCATTGCCAGCATGGGACTTGAACTTTGTGCTAGAAAAACTGACTCTTCCTCCTTTCGAACCAGCAGCAACAGCAGAATTACAATACTTATCCTGGAAGACTGCTTTCCTGCTGGCAATAACTTCAGCAAGAAGGGTCTCTGAACTACAGGCATTAATGGCAGTGCAACCCTTCCTGATCTTCCATCAAGATAGAGTGTCCATGAGAACAAATCCTACATTTATGCCTAAGGTGGTATCCAGAGTCTCTTTAAATCAGGCTATCCACCTTCCTACATTCTTCCCAACCCACAGAACAGGGAGAAAGGCTCTTACATACCTTGGATGTACACAGACAATTACGCTACTACCTGGACAGGACAAAAAACAATAGAAAAACTGACCAGCTTCTGGTAGCATATGCAAAAGGAAAGGAAGGAAAACCAATTTCTAAACAGACAATCTCCAAATGGATAGGAAATTGCATTAGATTTTGTTACTCCTACCATGGAAAGAAAACTCCAGAGAACATCAGGCCTCACTCCACAAGGGCTACTGCCACTACCACAGCTTTCTTACTAGGAGTGGCTACCAAGGACATTATAGAGGCTGCTACTTGGACCTCCGTGCATACATTTGCCAAGCATTATAACTTACCTCTATACTCTAGATCCCGTGCTGGTTTTGCCACAGCTGTTTTGCAAGGGATCCTAACTACACCATAATATCTTCTCATTTCCTCCTCCCCTAGTTTAGCTATGGTATTCTACCCATTTAAGAAGACTGTAGATGCATCCTTGAAGGACATAGTACAGTTTTGTACCTACCATAAATGTAGATGTCTGAGAGGAATGCATCTGCAGTCAGGATTACCCACCCTCCTTCCCCTCTGAGGTACTCCTAGGGTATTTGCCAATCTTCAGCTAGCTTGGGGGGGATCTATTATGGTGTATTTGTTTGTATATATGTACATACATGCTTATTTTGTGTGTTTGCTCTCTACTATTTGGAAACTTTGACATTTATCCAAATTTAGCCATCCAGGAGGGCACCTGGCATCTGGGGCAAGAAACACTGAGGAAAATGGCGTCGGCTGATGCCTTTATACCCGAATAACTGCCGCAATGACGTCGGGTGAAGTGCGACACCAGCCGAAGCCAGACCCAGACTTTGGAATCCGGCCGACTGAAGGGCTGCCTGACGACAGGACAACCCATTTGTAAAGACTGCAGATGCATTCCTCTCGGACATCTACATTTATGGTAGGTACAAAACTGTACTTTCCCATTGAACAGTGTCATAGAGGTGCACTGCTTCACATGGATGGGCAGCCTATTTCAAAGATGCAGCAGTCACTGGGACACAAGCCTGTCCCTCCAGCACATCCTATTCAAGTCACAGGCCATATTTAGGTCTCTGGAATGCGTAGCTATAGTCCTCTTTGATTTATGGATGTGCAGGAAATTCATTAGGTTTGGGTCAGAGATTGTTCTGTAAGCCAGGCATAAGTCTCACCTAAGAAGTCTATATGATACTGAGTATAGTGAAAGGGACTTTAGTTGGTCCATGTAAGGCACATGTTGGAGTCCCTTGATCTTCTTTGTTAGAGACCTCTGAAGTATCTCCATTTGTTGCAGGGGCTTTGTACAGTACATCCCAAAAGGGGAGTTATATTCAATTATGGGCCTGAATAGTGAGGAGTATAGAGGGGTTATAACCTCCTTTGCCCTAGAGGCAATGCCTTTACTAATCAAGTTGTCTACTTAGGAAGTCTTCCTTATTGTAACAGACCATGGTGGTCAAAGTTAAGGTCGCAGTCTACTTATGATCCCAGATTCCTTACCACTTCATAGGTACATAGGGTATTGTTAATTTGATAGTGTAAAAGGAAATTGTTTTGGCTATAAATTGGCTAACAGTAAGTATACTCTTATTTTAAAGTTAATGTGTAAGCAGTCCTAAAAACTATCAACCAATAACATGTCTTCCAACAAAATATAAATTTATGTGCCAGCAAATGGTGCAGTTAGTTCACAATCATTTAGCTAAGGACCCAGTCATAACAATACAGCAGAAAGGTAGTCAAAGAAAGTGGTGTAGGTTCATAGGTTGATACTAGGCTATCTGCCCGAAGGCATTTATAAACCTAGCCAGAATGTGTTGGCTTTCACCGCCCCCCCTTAGATTAGTTCCCTGTGCCTCTGTCCAGCAGAGCCACTGAAGTGACCACCGAGATAAACTTTCTGTTTCCCATCACTCGTCAAGGTTTCTTTTGACGAGTGTTAGCCAGGAGCTCTGTCTAATGTAGATTGGGATTTTGTTCCAAAGCATGGGAAGTCTCTGGGACAGGAATCTATCCCTCCAGCACGTCCTATTAATTGTTGTGGTGAGGTTTAGCTCCCTAGAGCATGTGGCTCAAAGGGATAAGGTTTTCTTTAGGTGGAGCAGTCCATTAATTCTGAGTTGGACATGGCCTTGTATGTCAGGCAGAGATCACCTGGGCAGAGATCACCTCTGAGTAGGCAGTATGCAACTGAGTGCAACTGGAGTTTCTTCAGTCAAGCTGCATAGGGCAACTGTTTGAGGCCAGTGATCCTCTTGGTGAGGTACTTCTGTTGTCTTTCCAGCTGCTGCAGGTGTCTTGTAAGGTACATCCCAGATGGGGCATTGTACTCTATGATGGGTCTGATGAGTGATGAGTAGAGGGGCACAATGGCCTCTTTTGATCTGGATGCAAACCCTTTTGTGATTAGGTGGGCCACATAGAAGGATTTTCTAACCACTTTGGCAATGTGATTATCAAAGATGAGATTACTATGTACTTGGGTCCCCAGATCCCTTATTATGTCTTCCGTATTTAGGGGACTACCACCTATGTGGTAGTTTGTGGGTACTTTGTTTTTTCCAAAGGGGATGACTATGCACTTTTTGGCATTTAGCTTGAGGCCATGATTTTGACACCAGGTATCCATCTCAGTGGGACCCTTTTGGAGGATGTCTGTGTCAGCTGGAGAGTCAATTATAGCCCCTAGTTTGCAGTCATCTGTGAACTTGGTCAGCCATAGTCCTCCTGTGCTTGCCTGTACCTCTGAGACGTATATGCTGAACAGGAGGGGTCCTAGGACTGAGCCCTGGGGAATGCCACTTGTAACCGGTTTAGAGTCGGACCTAGCTCCTGCAACTCTCACCATGTGGGTTCTGTCCATGAGCCAGTTGGCAACTCATTTTATGATGGGGTTTATGTTCAGGCTGGTGAGCTTGTCTATAATACCAGAATGGGGAATGGTGTCAAAGGAATTAGCGAGGTCTAGCTAGGCTGTGTGTATGACCTTTCCCTCATCTATAGCCTTTGTAACTGTCTCAAAGAAGTCCACCAGGTTTAGGAGGCATGATCTGCCCTTAACAAAGCCAAACTGGGTAGGGTCCAGTGTTTGGAGGTTCCCGATGTCTCTGTTAATGAGTTCCATGATGATGCACTCCATAGCCTTGCAGACCAAGCTAGTCAGGCTTATAGGGTGATAGTTCCTGTGGTCTTTTCTGGCTCCACCTTTGTGAAGCGGAATAACTGTTGCTGTGCGTCACTCTACGGCTATGTAGCCTGTGGAGAGGCTGAGTTTGAGCAGTGTGTTTAGGTGAGGGGTTACTTCATCTTTGAGCTCATGTAGGATGCAGCCTGGGACACCGTCCGATCCCATTGATGCTGTGTTTTTAGCATTGGAGAGGGCTGTTTTAACCTGAGTGTCTGTGATTTCAGGGACTCTACATTCTTCTGGTATGGTTATGGGCCATTTTGGGGGTGAGAGGGGAGTGAAGTTTGCACTGAACCTATCTGCCAGCATGTTAGCAATATCGGTCGGTTCAGTGTATTTTGTGCCATTCTGCACTAACTCCGAGCAGATCTGAGCATTGCCACTTAGATTCTTGACATAGCTAAAGAATGCCTTGTGGTTATCTTTGTAGTCCTTGGCAATTTTTCTTTCGAAGCTAGCCTTGGATGATTTTATGAGGGATTGTAGTTTCTTGCTGATACTGATCAGGGAACTCTTCCCTTCTTGGGATTTTACTCTTTTTTTGTACTAGTTTCCTCCTTCTATTGTATAGCTTGTTTATGGCAGGAGTCCACCAGACTGGTTTCCTTTTCTTGAAGGAGTGAGTCTTGGTATTGCTTGGGATGGCATGATCCATGCATTCTTGTAGCTGTATTAGTAAAGGATTTTGCAGCTTGGACAGTGTTATCCTTCAGCATGGGGGCTTTGAAACTTTCCACCTCGGTCTTACGTAATGTGAAGTTTGCTTTTGAAAAGTTTTTCACGGTGGTTTTCTTGTCCGGGGGTGAGGGCGGAATATGGATATCCAAAGTGATTTGTTTATGGTCGGATCTAACCAGTGAGGGGTTGACTTCTGCTGTGAAACACTGGTCGCCCATGTTGGTGATGACCAGGTCAAATATTTTGTCACCTCTGGTGGGAGTGTTGACCAGTTGAACCAGGGAATTTGAGTTTATAAATTCTAGGAAAAGTTGGGCAAGGGAGTTAGTACTTGAGTAGTTCTCCCAGTTAATGTTTGGGTAATTGAAATCACCCAATTTTAGGGTGTTTGGTAGGACCTTTATGTTTCCCAGTGTTTCCAGAAATGCGGAATGGGGGTCCTGGGACATGGTGGGTGATCTGTAGCAAGCTACAATTTGAATTGCAGTTTTGCCCATTGTTAGTTGCACGTGGATGATCTCTGAAGCATCGTGCTGTGCCACTAACCTGGAGGTGTGGGTATCCTTGATGAGTATGGATACGCCCCTACCTTTTGTATTTCGGTTTGGGTTCTGTGGTCGAAATGTATGGTGTGTGTTGTAGCCTGATAGTGGTGGAGTGCTCTCTGGAGCCTTAAACCAGGTTTCTGTTACTGCACATATATCAATTTTCTCCATCCTGAGGAGTGTCTCGAGTACATGCATTTTGAAGTTTAGTCTTCTGGCACTGTGTAGCATTACCCTCAGTTTTTTGTTACTTGTGCTATTTATGGCAGTACAAACAAGACAACTATTTTATTAAACAGAGTGATAATGAGGAGTTGTAGAAAGGTTTGGGACTTCAGTAAGTCAGGAACACATTACAAAAGAAACATTTGACAGTATTATATATTCTTGGATTATATAGTACTTACAGATGTATATAATACACAACACTCTAATAACTCCACAGCAAGTTTTGGAAAAAGTGACATTTAGAAATGACTCCAGAAAAATGGCAAATCTCTATTCCCAGTGTAACCTGTCTCTGTCATGTAGAGGAATAAAGTCCTGACTACAGCCCAGATTAGGTAAGTTCAAGTAGCACCTCATGTACTAGAGAAGCTGGGTAGGTGCTGATGGAAGTGAGTGTCTGACACTTTGTTATGTTTCCTTAGGAGAGGGAGGCTATCTTATTCTACAGCCAGTATGTGGAGTTTAGGCTGTGAACGTGACCAGGACTGTGGAGTGAGATTAGTACTAGCTGCTGATTACTCTGTGTGTGTGTGTGTGTGTGTGTGTGTGTGTGTGTGTGTGTGTGTGTGTGTGTGTGTGTGTGTGTGTGTGTGTGTGTGTGTGTGTGTGTGTCTGTATTTGTCTGATGGCATACCCAAAACTGACACAAGCCTAACTAATAATAAATATATTCTTCTTTCAAAATTAATGAATAAATAGTCCTAAAAACTATCAACCAATAACTTGTGTTCCAACAAAATAAAAATGTATGCACCAGCAAATGATGCAGATATTTCACAATGTAGTTTATCGGAGTGTTGTGCATTATATACATGTGGAAAGAGTACTGGCCCCTCATAATGATAGCATTTCACATGTCATCCTTAAATGGCTAGCTATAGGGGCATTAATATCTCCGTGTAACTTGCATTGGTTGATTCAGGTGGGGATACAAACCACATGTGTGATTGCCTGTATGATGACCCAATTATCAGTTTTGGCACATGTTAGGGACTCACTAGTGGTACAAGACCGGTACCGTACAGTAGAAAGTCAATTATACAAACTAATTGGTGCCAAGGGTAGTCTGGATAATCAAACTGTTCAGATAATCAAACATTCAATCAACCAGATAAAAAAACTTCTAAAATCTTGTTTTTTTCTGCACACCAGGAATACACTTTTCAACCATTCAGTGATTATAGTGGAAAATAAAGAATATTTTTCACATACGAGCAGGCTACAAGCTCAAAAAACATGCACAAGTGAATAAGTATGTTTACATATTCAGACTTTATGAATTTTCTTACCCGAAAACTTTAGAAGGCTGCGTTCAGATAACTGATGTTTTGGATAATCGACTCTCTACCGTATAGGGCTTGGGATTTGGCAGACATAGATGGAAAACAATACTGAAAATGATTACTTCCCAGGCATAACAAACACATGAAGGGATATTGGATGGCAATTTTTTTATTGCTACTGCTGTTTTTCTTTGTCCTTAAGCCCTTAAGCAATTAAGCTGATTAACTTATAAATGAGGTTATGGCTGTATGTTAGAAAAATATGTATTAATGTATATGTTTAGTGCTTATTAGAAGCTAAAAGGGTTAACACATTTCATTCTATTTTATGTACAGCTTAGTTTTGTATGAAACCACAAGATGCTTTTCAAACTGCAATATACTTTCTGAAACTGCAAGATGCTCTCTGACCTAGTATTTGCTAGCACAACAAAATTCATGTTTATGCCTTTTGGAAATTTACTGAGAAGCAGGTGATTATCTGCTAGGTCAGGAAAATAATGAATAGAAAAATACTGTTTTCTATAATGTTACTGAACTTGAACAATCAGCTCTGTTCATGTTATGAGAACATGCACAGCTGCAGAAAAGATAGATACAGTTGAACAAAGACTGCTTGAAGAAATGAAATACAATCTGTACTTGCTTTGTGCTCGAATTAGCCATAGTACCTTGAATGGTAACATTGCATAGTGAGAAGTTGAATCTGACCGGTGGTCATCAAGGCCACGTTTTTCTTAGGAAGTTTTTTTTGTAAACTTGATATGCCAGCAGAAAATCATGGACAAACAGCTGCTATGAAATAATATTGAAAGAACTTGTGATTTATTATGTCAGCTTAGTAGGCAATGTATTGTAAGAAATCTATAAGAATGGCTTCACTTCCTGATTCTAGTTAGACAAACTCTGTATTAGCACATTTTTGTCTCCTTGCTGCAAGATTAAAGTGCCTTAACCTGAACCTGCCGTGTGTTGATCTTTTTGAAGTTGTTTTTCCTTTGACACTGCAGCTTGACTTAAAGTCAAGAAAGTAGTCATATCAACTGACTGCAGCCAATCTGCTATCCCTAATCCAGAATACTTTTAACAGTATAGAAAATTGGCTAACTGATCAACAACTTCTCTTGAATCCGTACAAAACTAAGCTGCTGCTTTTCTCTCCCACCTCTAGATCCACTCTTCCATTATTTACTATTAAGTCTAACAATGGTGTAATCATCTTTTCTGACAACCAAACTAAGCTTGTTGGAGTAATTATAGATAATAACCTCAAATTTAATGTGCACATAGACCATATGATTGTCTGTCAACAAAAAAATGGGATCCCTCTATAAAGCCAAACCTTTCCTAACCCCTTATGCTAGGTGAGCTATTGCCCGAACCCATCTTCTCTCCACTCTCCTTTATGCCTCACCAGTATTTTCATACTTCTCTAAAACTAACCTCGGCAAACTATCTTTCTGTTACTACCATATAGCTAGATTTGCCACCACATATAGGATGCACCACTGCAAAAACCTAATTGAACCTGACTGGCTGGAATTTTGTTTTCTTCCCTAGTAAAGCTTAAGCAGCTCACAGTAGCTCACAAAATACTTGACCATCCGGACAAAACCCCAAGCCTTAAGAGTATTATTAGCCCACATAATGCTATCAGGCCACTTCATTCGTCCAACAAGCTATCAGTCCAAACACTAATATCCAATAATATTGCAGGTGATTCCTTGTTTGCTAACACAGTGGGTAAAACTTGGAACCTTCTTCCTGCTAACCTTACCCAAGAACTATCTCTTCCCATATTTAAAAAGGCCTCAACAAATACTTAAGAGGTAACTGGCTCTGTCCATGCCTAAACCCAGACTAACTCAAGTCAAAATTATTTGTCTTTTCTTAGCTAGTAGACTATCAGCAAGCAGATACTCCACTCATCTTGTGTTATACCTTAATGTACAGTTATGCCTGCTGAGTTTAACATTTCTCTATACTGTTTTCCCTAATGTGCTCGAAATCTGTAAGGTTTCAGAACCTTTTAAGAGGACATTAGAATGACATTTGAATGCATTTGGCCATGGTAAATGTGAAAAATCAGCATTTGCAACATGAAAGTTGAACCTTCAAGAAAATAGTTATAGTAATCCCAAGAAAAAACACGCTATAAAATAAATACAACAGAGTGGAAATGTGTGTGTGTGTGTGTGTGTGTGTGTGTGTGTGTGTGTGTGTGTGTGTAGATAAGGTTGCCACCCATCCCGTTGTCAGCGGGACACTTACGGGTTGAGCTGCCTCATCCTGTTACCTGCTGTGCAAAGTAGTGGGACTTGAAAAGTCCTGCTTTTCAATCGCACTGAATTGCCATGGAAAAGCCGCAATTACTTCCAGATTTTCCATGGCAATTCAGTTACGTCACCAACACGGATCTTTAGGCAAACTGGCTGCCTGTTAGGTCCGGGTGCTTTAATTCATGCAGCAATTGGCTGCAATTCATGAAAGGGATGAGGATTGGGGCAGGAAGAGCCCTGCAAAGATCGCAGCTGTAGAAATGCTTTGTTTTAAGCGCTTCTACAGCCTCTAAAAAAAGACAGAGATTTTTTTTTCTAATGAGCCAGCCATCCATCCATTCATCCAGCCAGCCAGCCATCCATTCAACCAGCCAGCCATCCATTCATCCAGCCACTCAACCATCCATTCATCCAGCCAGCCATCCATTCATCCAACCAGCCAGCCATCAGTTCATTCATCCAGCCAGCCAGCCATCCATTCATTCATTCAGGCAGCCAGCCATCCATCCATCCATTCATGCAGCCAGCCAGACAGCCATCCATTCAAGCAGCCAGCCATCCATCCAGCCAGGCATCCATTCATTCAGCCATCCATCCATCAAGCCATCAATCCAGTCATTCATCCATCCAGCTACTACTCCCACCAACCAGCTAGCCACTCCAGCATCCAGCCAGCCAGTCTGCTAGCCACTTCAACAGCCACCAGCTAGCCACTCCAGCAGCCATCCAACCAGCCACTCCAGTAGCCAGCTAGCCACTCCAGCAGCCATCCGCCGTACCCATAACAGCATCTCCTTCACCGCTCCTGTGGTGACATCATGGTAGAGGGTGTCACTAGTGTCATGTTGGCCACACCCCCATATCCCACTTTGGCCATCTTAAAAGGTGGCAACCCTATATGCAGACATAGTGACAAGAGCATATGAGCATATTATTTTTATGCTCTGCATGCACTAGACTGTCCCAGTAATTGGATTTTGATGACATAGGGCTTCAGGGCATATATAACTAGGAAGGTTACATCACTTCTGACAGTGATATTCATGTGTTGTATGATGTTACTGATGGTTATAGTATGTGTTGCTGTCATGCTTCTTACACATGAATAGTCATATTGTATCATAGTCATAGTAGGCATGGATTGCAGTCTTGCCTAAATTCTTATAATTGGTCTGCCTAGATCAGGTGTTTCTTTTGCTGTTTATTGTGAACAGAATACATTGGAAAGAAATTAAATAAATGCATTTGTAGATATTACTGTGCATTTGACACCATCTTATCTTAAATCCAGGCTAAAGTCTGCTTAGACTAGACTGTGTAGTAAAATACCAGGGAGTATCATAATTCCATAATGAACCATCTCAAAAGTAACAAATACTGTACCCCATTTCAAAATATCAGAGCTGTTAAAAGCATCAATCAAAGATAACACCTTCCATTCTCTACACATTGGAAACATACCTGTCAACCTCTTAGCAAGAAATATGGACAAAGCCTAAAATAATGGGGGGACAAAGTCCCAAAAGTAGGGACAGATTTTAAATATTGCTCTTATAGACTTATAAAATTGCTAGAATAACAGGATTTGTCTTAGCATGTATTTTCTGAAGGAAGTGAAGCCTGAAACTCAAATGTATGATATTTAATTATTTCAATCTTCAGTGACTTGTAAGAAAACTACAACTTTTATAAGGAATAGGCCAAAATATGAGGCAAAAATCTGGACAGTTGAGAGGTATGATTGGAAATATTTAGATCTTACCAAACCTCTTTCACAAAAACACTGACACTCTACAAGACACCATATGCTAGACAACAACTACAATAAAACATAACTTTATAATGAAAGTGATATCACAATGACTGGTACATGCTGTGTACCAAAGAATCACTGAATCCCACTTCCCATCAGTAAAACTATTCAGACTGATTCAATTAATTAGGGAACCCACAATGAGTGATAAGGCCACTAAACAATGGATTGTTCCAGACAGGATAGTACCCAGTATAAAATGCATGGACAATGTTAACACACGTCCAGACTGTACCAGTGATCACTATCCCAACAACATAATAGAGACACAATCTAGCTCATCTAAAGCTACAATTTTCATTTGTACCTCATCTAATCACCAATACTCAGGCACTGTTTTAAACTCTGATTCACCAACGAAGGTGGCTCTGACTAAAATGCCTCCTCCCAGATGAAGCAGTTAACTATGTCAATAAAACCTTTCTAAATATTTGTACCTTCAGTTTTAAAATCTGTTTAATGATGCTCTAATTCTAGATCTGAAATGTAATATGTTTATTGTGTATTACAGAATACCTTCTATGGATAAAATATCTCATAAAAAATATTTAGATTATTTGAATAAATATTTAGAGCATATTAAATATTATTTTAACAGGAGACTTGAATTATCCTAAAATAAACTGGGAAAATGATAAAACATTTATGGTTATAGAATGTGACCTTTTAGATGTAACTCTAAGGCATGATTTGGTGTAGATTATAAATTCACCAATAAGGGATAGTAACATTGTAGACTTACTTATAACTAATTGTCCAGAATTAATTATAAATGTTACTGTATCTATGCCTCTTGGAAATTCTAATCATAGTTTTCTTGTTTGTGTCTTTTGGCTTTTCCCGGTTAGGGGTCGCCACAGCGGAACTCCGGTCCGCTAATGATTGGCAGTAGAATTTTACGTGCTGGCTTGCCGGGCCTAATGCACAACCTTCAACGAAGGAACGCCCGTTCATGCATGTCACCACACAGAAGACGCTCTAACTGAGAATCGAATGGGCAATGTCTAACTGTGAGGCGACAATGCTACCGCAGCACAACCACCGCACTTTTCTTGTATTGAGGTAAAAAATGTTGGTAATAGGCCTTTTGGCTCATGTAAAAAGTGCAATTTTTTATTATTATATTATGATAATATTAATAGGTCTTTACTTATGTTCAGACAGTCTATTCTATACAGTTCTTGTGTGAATTTTAATATTAGAGGTTGGAAAATAATATTAGTTTTTTTTATATTTATTTAGAGGACACAGTATGTTCCTATAGTAAATATCGACCAAATGTCCCATTCTTGTGGAACCAGCATCTGGTAAAATTATATAAAAAAAAGAATATTAATAAAATATAAAAATGTATCCAGCTAGCTAAAATAAAATGATTATCAATAAGTTGTGTAAACATTTAAGCTGAAACTTAAAGATGAGAAAACAAAATGTGAAATACATCTAGCTGGTGATCATAAAAAGAAATAATACTTCAAGTGTATTAAAATTATGACAAAAGCCAATAATCAGATACCATCTGTAGCCCATTTAGATAAGTTAATACATCCAAAGAATATTGCACATATCTTTAATGAGTATTTTACTGGTATGACAAATGTTATTCCAACATGGAATTTGAAGAATGGTGAGCATGCTTTGTTTTTTTAATGGAATTTGTTCTATGGTATCAAAGATCATGACAGACCAGGTGTAAGGAAAGTTAAGGCTTATACATCAATGGGTGCTGATAACATCCCTGATGTTTCATTCGTAGACACAAGAAACATATCAATCTCAATATTTTTCAGATTTTTTAATACTTGGCCTAGTGCCTGAATCCTGGAAAATATTTTCAGTTATCCCAATCCTGAAAATAGATAGGTCTGAAGTTACAAGTTATGGACCAAAAAGTTTAACATCTTTGCTTTGTAAGTATGTTGAATGATGTGTTATTCAATTACTTTCTGGTCTAGCATCTAGTAAGAATAGAATTGATTTGAGTTAACATGGTTTTACCCCTGGCAGAGTCACACTCGCTAATCTTATAGAGTTTTATGCTCAGGTTACTCTAGCTCTGGATGCAGCTTTATCTGTGGAAGTGGTGCTTTTAGATCTTGCCAAAGCATTCAGTATGTTATCTCATTGTTCTATATTGTTCTATATATACTCCTTATTGAATTATGAATTTAATCCTTTTATGATTAATTGGATTATGAATGTTTAACAACTAAAAGTCAACATGTCACTATTACAGAAAAAAGGTTTGAATGCATAGGTGTTGGGTGTGGAATTCCCCAGGGATCTGTCTTGGGGCCACTCCTTTTTAATTTGATATTGTCAACGTGTCCTATGAGTAATGTTTATTGGTCAAATAAATAAGCTGATGACTGTAAAACTGGATTTGCAGTAGCACTGGATCATGATTTTGATGTTATAAATACCTTTATTAATGAGTGTTCTATTTGGTCATCTAAAAATGTCATATTTTTTATTTTGAGAAGGTCATGTTAAAGAAAAAAATTTGTTAAATGGTCATACAATAGCTGTAATATCAGAGCATAACAGGTTCGTAGGTTCATACCTTTATAAGTATATACTAGGCTAATGACCACCAGGGCCTTTATAAGTGTAGCAATGCAACACAACACAGTTGTTTCCCCATGTATCATGGGCATTTATTAAGAGGGGGGTATGATATGACGTTTCTAGAAGTTATGTGGGGGGTATTTTAGTTTGAAAATTACTGTCTGCCTCTCTATCAGAGACACGGGGGCCTGACCCAGGGTGAATTTCTGATTTCCCATCCACTGGCCAAGGTTGTACTTAGAGTTAGGGATGGACTCTGCTTCACATGGATGGTGAGCCTTTTCCAGAGCAAGGGGATCATCTTAGATGCATATCTGTCATGCCAACATGTCTTATTTATGTTACAAGAAAAATGTAAGACCTTGGATCTAGTAATTCTGTTGTTCATTTTGTGGATGTGCAAAAGGTCCACAAGAGTTAGATTCAAGGGCACCTTGTATATCAGGCATAGATTCCCTCTCCATAACCTGTAGGAGACAGAGTATAGAGACAGGGCTTTAAAGCAATGCATATAGTACAATGTTTTTATATATTGGATTCTCCTGGTGAGGAACCTTTGTGGCCTTCCAACTGTTGAATATGTCTGGTCAGGTATATGCTGAAGAGGGCACTATACTCAATTATGGATCTAATAAGGGATGAGTAAAGTGTTAATATGACTTCCTTAAATCTGGATGCTATGCCTTACTTATAAGTTAGGCAACACAGAATTATTGTCTTACTGCCTTGGCCACATGTTGGTCAAACACCAGATTACTGTCTACATATGTTCCCAGTTACCTGAATATTGGGTCATCTCTTGGGTTGTCTTATTGATGGAGTAAGTATCCTGGTTGGCAGTTTTCCCAAAGGACACTATAATGCATTTCTTAGCATTGAGATTTAATTTGTAACTTTGCATCCAGTCATTTACCTGTGTTAGACCATCTTGTAAGATGTTTGTGTCATGGGGGGAATGTATGATAGCTCCCAATTTGCAGTTAATTGTGAACTTTGTCACACAAAGGCCATTGACATTACCCTTTACCTCAGAGAAGTAGTTGCCAAATTGGTCCCAGCATGGAGCCTCGTGGTACCCCACTAGTTACCAATCTCTTAGTGGAGGTGATTTCACCAATCCTGTCTGTGAGCCAGCTGTCAATCCAGGAAGTTATGTAGGGGTTCATGTCCAATTCATTGAGCCTGTCATGGGGTATTTTATTCAGTGCCTAAGCCATATCGAGGTAAGTGGTATACGCAGCTTTCCCCACACCCCCTTGCTGGTGACCTTCTTAAGGAAGTCCACCAGGTTTGATAGGCATGACCTTCCCTTGACAAAGCCAAACTGGTTTGGGTCCAGTGTCTGAAGGTTGCCTTTGTCTTTGTTGATCATTTTCATGATAATTCATTCCATAGCTTTGCATACTAGACTAGTCAGAATAATAGTTTTAGTTTCTGTGGACAATTAATGGTCTACCTTTGTGAAGTCAGTTAACTTGATGTTTCAACTGAATTTGTCAGCCAGCAAATTTGCTATGTCTCTCTACTCAGTGAAGATGGCACACTGAAGTGTGCTGCCTTTGAGGTTTTGGAAATAGTTCTAGAAGGTCTTGTGGTGGTCTATAGTCTATGTGGCTATCTTGACCTCATAATTGGCATTGTTGGACTTAAATAGTCCTCTTAGTCTCCTGTTTAGTTTAACTAGAGAGTTTCAATCATAATGAGGGTTGTTCTTCCTTATTTTAGTTTTGACTTTTTTTGTTATATACTCTGTTAAGGTTAGGATTCCATCAGTGTGGCTTGTTTTTAAAGTTTGTTTTGGGTTTACTTCTGGTAGGTGCAGCAGTCTTGAACAGGTCTATATCACAACCCTGAAAAGTCAGTTCAACAAATAGCTTTTACATCGAAAATGCCGTTCGTTGAACTCTCACAGCCACCCCCCACTAATTATATATACCAACTCTGAGCTCGCACTACAGTGAGGAAAGGGCAACTTTTCCAATCTTCATTGTACCGCGATCTCACTATAACAGTTCGCTGAACAGCATTTTCGATGTAAAATGCCATTCGCTGAACTGACTCTTCAAACATGTACTATAGACCCACCTTGAACTGGGGGACAGAACTTTCCCATATCGGTGAGTACTAGGTCCAGTATGTTTGAACTTCTGGTAGGTGTGCACATTATCTGGGCAAGGATTTCTTTGCTACTAAAGTCCAGAAATTGTTGTGCCTGCGAGTGTGAGACAGTGAATGTTTCCCAGTCTATAGAGGGGTAGCTAAAGTCTCTCATGAATAGGGTACTTGGTTTAATGGTTAGTGTATCTAGTAGGTCTAGGTATGAACATAGTGGTTAGCCTATAGCTTGCTAGGATATGATATGGGACTTTGTCTATGCTGATATACATGTAGATAAATTCCAGGGAATTCTCCTGTTTAACCAAAGTAGAGTTATGCTTGATGAGAATACAGACTGAGACTCCTCCATCTTTTGTCACTGTTTGTGTAGCTGATGATATAAAGGTGTGTAAGGCACTGAAGCCATGCAATGCTAGAGTACTTTCTGCAGATTTAAACCATGTCTCAGTAATGACACAGATGTCCATATTCTCCAGTGTGAGGACAGCTTGTAGGTTATGGAGTTTTTTGTATAGTCTGCTAGCATTTAGCAGAAGCACATTCAGGTTTCTTGAGTTTTATTGTTGTATCTGTAGGTTTATTCATTTGGAATTGCCTGCAAAAGGCTCTAAAGGAGTGGATAAAGTTTCACCCAGTATTTGGAAGCCTAGAGGAGACAAGTGCTGACCATCCTTTGCAAACCAATGTGATTTGTTAACCATGTCCCCCATGACAAATATTGAGCCCCCCTGGAAAGATGCCAGAAACTAAGCCAATTATTGGTCAATCATCTTTTTGTTCATACTATGTCATCATCCTTGGTGATGGCAGAATGCTGCTCAACACAAGACGCATAACTGCCTGAGACACATATTCAGTGAGATCAGCAATGTCTCTCTTCATATATTCCAGGGAAGTAAGTCTCAGGGCATTGACACCTACTTGGACTATGATAGAATCATACTGCTACCTGCTGTGTAATGACTTGAGTGCGAGCATAACTTAGTGGATCATATCTCCAGATAAGCAATGAATCGTTCTCTTCTCCTTGTTTAGTCTGGTGAGTTGGACATCTGTTTGTCATAAATTGGAGTCTCCTATTACAAACGTGCTGTGTAATGTGTTTGCTTACCGTATGGGCTTTACTCTTGGGGATCCTCTGGATGTAGGCGTATGTGTGGTGTTTGGTTTTGCTTTTGGTGAGTATTTTAGAGATTGTTTAGGATAGGTTTTGCTTTTTATAGTCTTAGGAGGTCTTTGGGGTTTAGGAAGATTGCTTTTTTGTGCCTCAGCATAGGTTGGTTTGTGTGAGTGTGGTGGTTACTATGTGTGGTGGATATGGTATGTATGTTACTGACAACCTTGTTGGTATGCAAGATATTTGCCTCCACTAAAATTGTGTATGTGCATCTCTCACATACTGTGTCTGTTTCTTTAAGGATTAAATGACTTGTCTGTGAACCAGAGACAATTACTACATTATCTCGGGATGCCAATATCTACCAAGTTGGAAACATTTGGAAATTGCATATCAATGTCGTCCAGACCTGCATTTGGGTAGGCTGCTATAGGTCATGGACTGGTTAAGACAGAGGTTTCATTGAGTAGTCTCTGGGATTTGGAACTAGAGTAGATTAGATTGTGCTAAGATTTGATAACAGTGTTTTTTAATGTGCAAACTAGCTACTCTAAGCTTGTCTGTGTGCAGTGGCTTTGTTTTAGCTACATTTAGATTCCAGCTTCAGTTCTAAGGGAAGTTTTATAGATAAAATTTACTTTCCAGGCATTTGTGTCTTTACAGGGTACTATTAACCTACTGATGTAATAATGCCAAGAAAAATTGCTTGCGAGTGTGATGTGACAAAATACAACTTAAACAATCTACCGTTATAAGGTAATTTAAAGTATTAGGGACCTTTAGAATGATTTCAAGGCAGAATCAACAAATAAGGCAAATATAAATCAGTAGCATTCTAAACACTTAACTGAAGTAAAAAACAATAAAATAAATCTATCTGGAAGGATAAATTAGGATTAACTCGAGACCCCCTTAAAGAATGCTGGGAAAATGAGCAAGAGATAATTTGTAGTAAGGGAGGTTTACTCAAGTGCTTCAGTTATTATTGATAAAATGTTTATGTTGTTGAAATGATAACATACTGTCAGAGTTGCAGCCTTGAGAAATTCAGGCTTAAATTTTAGATCATTACCAATAAGGGATAAGAACTCTGTGGTGGAAATATATAAAATATTTATTAGACCAACATGGGAAAACAACATAGGGAGAATTCAATAAAGCCTACATGGAGTAATTTTCCATGTAGGCATAGTGGCATGGAGCTTACACAGATATAAGTAGCTGTGCGATCCAATAAACAGAGCTGAGGGGCATGCATGAGCATGCTAACACAGAAGTGTCTGTCGCATGCAAGTCACCTCATAAGCAGGTGGACTGCATGCACTAGAGGATGTAGAGCGATCCAGCAAGCAGATAGGCAGTTGTGCAGATCCTGTGTTGGTGTCCGAAATGTACATGGAAAAATTCCGTGTACATGAAATTAAAAAGTGAACAAGGGCTGTAAAATCCCAGTTAGAAGGTCAGAAATAGCAAAGCAGAGACAGATATGTGCAAAACAATGTACTGTGTATCCAAAAAGTAATGGAAAACAATTTAAAATATATATATATTTTAATACCTATATTATGTTTGCACAGTGCACAACAGTGCACAAACATGCTGGTATGCAAAAAAAAATATTTAAAGGTGTAAAATGAATAAAATAAAATATGGGACAATAATGCATTATAGGGCCTTGCATGGAGTATGTGCAATGGTAGATGCCTGTGGTTGCTAAGGAAGCAGGTCCTGGAATAGTGTAGTATTCAGGTTTTGTGCATGGATCTGTATGCAAATGAACTGGGATTACTGAATAGCAATAATGGGTATCCATGCTCACAGATCAAACCCGTGTAGCCCCAGAACCATGTTAGTATCCACAGAAGAGGTAGCTGACATCAAAAAGGGGTGTGTCTCTATTTCTTTAAGCACATTGGAGCACAGTGGCATCCATTTGCACGTTGTGCTTTTGATCAGAGCAGAGGGGTGTGTGTCCAGTGCTGCTAAGCTTTGTTTAGCTTTGGGGCACGTGTTTAAGCTGGTTTGAGCATGTTGGCATGGCATGCCACTGTGCTGAGCATGCCCATTCATTGGAGTGTGTCTATTTATTGCTGAGCATTGTTTATATATGTGGCATGGGTTTGCGCACCACACCGCAGTGCTTAGCAAGGAAGGTTGTCAAAAAAAGAAAAAAAAAGAAATTGGCCGAGAAAGCTAATCATATATAAATTACCGATGACCCCTTGTCCACCTAAACTGGGCCATTTCAACCTCTCATTGATGTACTTGGCAGGTGGAATGCATCATAGTAAGCCAATCACACAGGCTGCATCTGGAGCAGAACACTATAAAGTATGCATGCAACCTACAATCTGTTTTCCCCCCATACTCTGCACCATTGGAGTACAGACTTGGGAATTTTAACTGAGAGAATGCTAGGGGCTGCTGCAGGCCTGCTACATCTGTATGTGTTAGATGCTGAGGTCAGTGCTGATGCTGCTGCTGACAACAGGCCTAGACTGAGAAGGAGAATAATTTTCAGGCCCAGGGTAACCTTCCAGAAGCTACATGAGCTAGAGATTATAGAGTGCTACAGGGTGGACAGGGACATACTACAAGAACTCACCGAGCTTTGCTACCCTCAACTTAGACCCAGAGCCAACAGAGGGGAACCCATCCCAGTGGAAACAAAGGTACGTGTAGCCCTTAGGATACTAGCTACAGGTACTTTTCAAAGACCAACTGGGGACATGATGGGGGTCTCACAGGCACCAGCATCTAGGGCACTCCACCATGTCCTGGATGGCATGCAGACACATGCCGGTGAGCACATTTATTTAACCTGCACCCCTGAGGAGACCACCAGCAGTATGTGTCTCTTCTACCATGTAGTACACTACCCTGAGTTACTGAGTGCCATAGACTGCACTCTTGTCCACATCAAAGCACTGCCTGGTGAGGAGGGTGGAGTCTAAGTAAACCACAAGGGGTATCAGTCCATCAGCTGCCAGATCATATGCAATGTCCAGGGCATTATCATGAATGTGTATGCTGACAGCCCTTGCAGTTATCACAACTTTCATATCTAGCATGCATTACAGCTGTACCAGATGTTTGCCAAAGGATAGATCCCATACAGCCATCTACTCAGGGATGCTGACTACGCACTGGAACTGTGGATGCACAAACTAGGAACATCATAGAGTGTGTGTTTGGACTGTTCAAGTCATGGTTCAATGCCACAATATATCTAATGGAGCCTTGCAGTACTGTCCAGCCACATGTGCACAGATGTTCACAGTATGTGCCACGCTACATAATATGATCCTGTGGAAAAAGCTGCGGCAGGATCATCACATGGAAGGAACACACAGCCCCCACCAGTGCCTACGTCTCCACAGCCACACCCACAGGGGAACTTGGAGGAGGAACCCCCTGAGGCTGTCCCTGTAGGCAGATGTAGGTGTGCCCAGTATGCACTGGCCTTGGCCAAGAGGCAAAACACAGCACAAACACTGACAACCTAGGGCCCTAGGGACTGATACCTCATTCCGACTCATATATATATATATATATATATATATATATATATATATATATATAACTTAAAATAGATGCCAGGCAACCCACACAATCTGTACCTAACCAAGTTTTGGCTGTGTACTGCATGTATCAGACAGAGTAAGCCCTGAAACACAGCTCTGTCAACCACTCCATTCGCAAGGTAAGTCACTCTCCTATACAATACATATATGGGGTACTAGATGATGGTAGCATATGTATGGGCCTGTTGGATATATGCAAGCAAACAGAGTGGGCTACTGGGCAACTTGAAAAGATCTAACAGCCACTTGGGACAACAGGTACTCTGTCCAATACTGAGTGCCCCATAATATTCATTAGGCCATATGGCTGGAAACCCCACTGGATTATGCAAGGGAAATGCCAAACATTGGGGTCATAGGACAGACACATGACTGTCAATGCCAGAGTCCCCTACCCCCAAAAACATCTGTGGTCTCATACAACTGCAGTAACAGAGTATGTTTGCAAGGATATATATAAGTAGACCAGACATTTCCAGGGCTGTGACATACAGCCTGGCCACATATTTTACCCACAAAATGCAGGGGTCAGTGTATGTCTGTATGCTGTTGATAGTGAGAGGAATTCTACCTCTCTCTCTCCCATGGCTGGTGTGACGTACTGGGCTAAGGACATTAGTATGGCTGATGGTGTTGATGGTTTGAAGCTGGCAGCATCTACAGCTTTTGGATGTGAGTTACTTGTATGGTAGGAGTCCCACAGACTGTCATAATGCTGCAATCTGTTACTGCAAGACAGCCGGAAAAAGCCAGAGAAAATGGGGGGAAGGAAGGCCAAACCTACAGATAGACAGACAGACATTATACCTGGTCTGAGTAACCTAGAAGGTAGCTAGTATAACAGCAGGTTGCAACAGGTCAGATTAGCTGCAGGATGTAAAGGCTAAAACTTAAATGTGTCAGTAGTTAGAACACCTCAGTGTCTGCATTTTACAGTATATTACTGGAAAATCGCAACTGTTTGAAGAACAGAGCAGACATAAAGGGCAATAGGCTGTACTTTCTGCAAAAACATGTACAAGGAGAGGTATGCAAACCGGCACCGTGTAAGTGGTGTTACAGCATATACCCCAGTCACATCAAATGTCTCAACTTCTTACAGCAACAAATCTGGCCAAAGCCATGAATATAAATGGGACAAAGGCCCCAAAATAGAGGCAAGTGTTAAATATTGCACTTAGAAATGTAAAGAATTAATAGAATAACAGGTCTTGCATTACCATGGATCTTCTGAAGTGTCTTAAGTCTGAATCTCAAATGTATGCCATTATTTTCTAATGTCACTCTTTAATAATTTGCAACTAATGTGCCAGAAAACCACAATGTTATGTAACACAGACCAAAAATATGAGGCAAATATCTGGACATGCTGTGCAAATCTGTACAGCTTTTAGGTATAAGTCACATATTATGTTCTGCAAACAGCCAGGGAATGCCTTGGACAAAACCTCAGGGAGGTGCTGGAGTGTGGAAACAGGTGCAACAGCCAAGGGTCTGCAGCACACAAAATCCCAGACTGGACTACAGGTAGGTATGCCCTGGAGTCACCATGTAAATACTGACAATCACACTGGTCATGCTCCTACACTTAGCTAACTTGAGGCCCATGCCTCTTGCCTCTTCTACCCAAAGAACAGCTATGTGGAAATATGTCTGTGCAGAATATGTCTGTGTATACAGACAGCTATGTATTTCTCCCTCTACCACCCTCACACTTGATTACCCTGGCTATCAGTATGTATCACACACACACACACACACACACACATATATATCTATATATATATATATATATATATATATATATATATATATTAATACTGTTAACAAGATATGTATATATATATATATATATATATATATATATATATATATAGTTAAATAATGTGTGAACTGATATAGACTCTCCACACATATCTGCATACATTTACGTAACGTACAGAAACAGCAAGAGTTAAGACATCCCTGTTATACACGTGTGTGTGTATATATATATATATATATATATATATATATATATATATATATATATATACATACACACACACACACACACACACACATATATGTGTGTGGGGGGGGATGTATGAATGTCCTCATTTACACACAGAATGCTGGGATTATCTGCACCTACACATCACAACAGTTGTCTGGTAACAGACCAAGGCCACAAAAGGACATAATCCACAAACCGATCAAGGCCGCAAAAGGACATAATCCACAAACCCACAGAACTTGTGCCTGTGGAACATCACCCTGTAGACAGCCAATGGTGAGCAGGTGGTGTAATGTACAGTGGTTGTAATACAGGCCTTGGACAAACCATATTATCCATTGCCAATTGTTCATCTACCAAACTGCAACCAGACAGACATGGCCATACTGGGAACTGTACACGTATAGCAGGGGTATTAACAGGTATCCCATTCTTATGACACTAGAGACAATAACAGCAGAATGGTGGAGCACTCTGTAGGCAACACATGCTGTGTATTACAAGGCCACTTTGCATAGGCCACAAGGACTGTGGCTGCATCCACAAATACAGCAGACATAACCTTTGGTGCATACAATAAGTACTGTGAGCTATAGTGTGTACAGTTAGATAGATAGGAGTTCTAATCTCACAGCAGGTAACTCTGTTTGTGTATGCAGAAATATCCTCTGTAGCAGTAGACATGCCCATCTGGCCTATGTCTATGCAACGGTTATTCATTTTATGGCCCTATGACTATCTGATTTCCTCAACAGTGGCCTCCTTTACAAAGCCTGCTGATGTTGTCCACCTTAACAGCGCTGGCTGACAGTCTAATTTCAAGTAATCTATATGGCGCATGCGGTAATTACCACAAGCTGTAGTGGGTGCCTCTAGATAGGTAGGGGTTATAATCTCATAACAACCAATGCTCTGTGTCTGTGTGTAAATATCACTCCTTGCAGTAGTACAGACATGCCTATCTCTGAGCAATGGTTATATATTTTAAGGCCCTATGACTACCTGATGGCCTGTACATTGGCCTCCTTTACAAAGCCTGTTGATGTCATCCACCTTAACAGCACCGGCTGACAGTTTAATTTCAAGTAATTCCCATGGTGCATGCAATAAATGTAACATGTATCCATGTGCAGCACTGTGGGCAATCTTTGTGCTAAGGTTATGCATTTTATGGGCCTGAGACTAGCAGCTGGGCTCTAAATCTTCTCCCCTACAAGGCCTGCTGATATCATCCACCTTAACAGTACTAGCTGACAACCCAAAAGCAGATAAACTCTGTGGTGCATGCGATAAAGACTGTGAGCTATACTGTGTAATAATAAAAAGGTATGGGTCCTAGTCTCCCACTGGTCAGCTCTGTATGTGTCCATGTCTGTGGTTACAGATGTGTTCCCTGGTATCACTGCAGACATGCCCATAATAGCTATTTCTGTGCAACGGTTATGCATTTCAAAGCCCTGTGACAAGCTCCAGGTCCTATATAGGCATCACTGATGTCTGTCACCATCTAGGTTTTTATGGTCAGAAAACCTAGGTGACATGTATAAAGGGTAGCAGACCTTCTCACAAAGTATGAATGCATAATTATGCCAGCTGCCCCCATTGTCCCAGACATGACCTTCTACACATATGCACCTAGGGAACCATGTACAAATACTGCCATACCTTGCTAACTTCATATTTCTACTGTGCTGCCATGCTATCCTGTGCCATTGTGCTGCCACCATGTGTCCATAAAATAACTACAAAACCAAAGATGTCTAGGCTGTTGAAGTGAAGAAATACAGCAAAATGTCTTTCCATAGATTAACCACTCAGACCCCTGCAACAGAAACATACACAGTTCCGTGATACACCTGTCATTCTGTCATAATACCCGCTGTCTAACATCATGCACCTAAGATACACAAGGTTTGCTATGTAGTCATGACACATGCCAGCACACAGTACATGTTGACTTCCACACCTGCAATGGCATAACAATACTACACTACACAACTACATGGAAAGTAATATAGTCACCCTGTGCATCAGACACATGCTTGCATGTCCCTGCATCAATGACATGGATGGCAGGGATGTGGCACAGTTATGATATCATGCACAGGGTGTGATGTGGTGGTGTCAGAGGCCTAGTCTGTGCCATAGAGTTGGCAGCATGTGTGTCAGTCAGGAAGGGTTGCTGGTCCAATGTGGTGTGGAGAGGTGCCATGTGTGTCTGTTGGTGACCTGCATGTGACAGTGATGTTTGAAGGTGTGTTTCTGTACATAGTCAAGCCTAGTGCTAGCCCTACACATGTGTACATTGGACAGCTGTGGACAGTACATGACAGAGTGGAAAGTTCACCATCTCCGGCCACGAACACAGGAACTTGCTCTGTCAGGACTGGCACTGGCACCACCACGTCCAAGGTCAGATACGGTGCTAGCATCTGATGGTGACTGCTGTCTGCTGGACTTTTTTCCCCCATGACACAGCCCAGGACCATGTGCCCATGGCCTGCACATCATGGTGTGGACAGCACACTTCCCTCTGTAGCACTGGAGGTACTGCCACTACGGGAGCATGAGTTTGGACAGACACATGGTCTGTCAGCAGATGGTGTTGCTGACCTATGTCCACATTACAAAGTGAAATGAAATGACCAGTATACCAATCCAAATTAATGGCAACCTAAGGAACAATCCAAACAAGTATTTATTTCATGAAGTTTTTTCGTCCAGTTTCTAACTTGAACTTCATCAGATATAGTGATATAAATCTTGTTACATTTAAAAATGCCCAATGCCCTACCCCAACCAGATGCTCCAACACAGACAATGTGGAAGCAAAGACAGACGCTGTATAAGCCAACCATCTGTTCACTACATCAGTGAAATGATCCATGACATCACCAATGTGGTGGAGGCAGTCACGGATATTAGACTGTGCTGCATCCTTGACCCTGACCATCCATCTGGTATTGCATTTGGTACTTGCCTGTGCCTCCATGATGGCCCAAAACATGCGGTGAGTGACCCGTGTTGTGACACCTGTGACAGGAAATGGAGGGACAGCAGTTCCCCTTCGAGCACCCCTGTCAATCTGCCTGTGTGGGACCATACCAGCTGTCTGGCTATGGCCAGTATTTACACTCACTAATGCCATAGTTGTCACACTGTCCTGTTCAATGTTGACACCATATGATTGTCCAATATCTGTGGCCTCTGGGGACTGGGTATGTGTGGGCATATTGACTATATGCAGGGACAATGGGAGCAGAAGAGGGATGTCAACCTCTGGGACAGATTCAGCCCCCGACAACCCCACCTGTGCCTCACTATGGCCACCATCATCATCAGAGCCTAATGGAGCACTGACATCAGGTTGTGAGGGGGACAGACTCCAATCTCCCTGTTCACCTTTGAAAAGGAAGACAAAATCAGTACATTATTACCTGCACTATTTATGGCAATCCACATAGACTCATACAGATGGGGAGCCACAACTGCAATACCAGTCACAGATCTTCACATCACTGATCTCATGCACAACACACAAATAGACAACATACACAGACAAGACAGGCCCTTTCTAATATGCACTTTGGCTACATCCAGTGAATGTTGCCAGCACACTACACCTCTGGGGTACACAATATAACAGTGCATGTGATAGAACTACAGATAATACCCAGTACACCTATCCTGAGAATGATATGCCTGCTGTAGTATCACTGCCACAGGTATGTACCATCTCCCTATAATGAGTGAACAGGCATCCTGGAGTCACTGCCTCCTGTATAGCAGGCTGCATACTTCTTCATGGCTTTAACTGCAAACATATTAGTGTTTGTACAAATACACAGATGTGATTATCCATTGTTTGCACTGTAGTCAACTGCTCTGATATGGAACATACAACTATTCCACTCTGGCTAAGCATAACAGTTGTGCCTTAGGCTAAATGGCAGTCCTTAATGTTAATATGGTATAAATATAAGCCGTAAAAGAATGGTATCACATTTACAAGTGCAGTATCACAGACTCTGGCCACACCTGATGTACCTATGAAAATGTGAGGGAGTGGGATTGTCAGCAATATCAAATGTTGCACTGTTAGAAGATAATATGTACATATATTCACATGTACAGTAGCTAATGTGATACTGCCTACATTGCTGAAATTCTGAGTATGTGTGCACAGCAGTGCATTAAAACAGCCCCCCAATGCAGATAGACCTAACACCCATGTACTGGTATGCAGATCCTGCCACAACAACTACTACTGTATTACACTGGTGAGCAAAGTAAGCTTACCTGAATGGTCCTCTGATGTGAATGCTATGACACTCACTTCCAGGATGTATGGGGTGATAAATGCCTCAGAGCAGGTGGCTGATGCTAGGTTTGCCAGGAATTCCTCTGTGGCTATGAGTGGTTGTTCTGTTGCAGGCCCTCCACCAGTGGCAACATGATCCCTGGCCACTGCAGCTGCCCTTTGATTTGTGGAATTGAGCATATCTGTGTCCCTGTGTTAGATCTGCTTGTGGGTCCTGCCCTGATTTCCACTTTAGTTAAATGCCCTGACAAGGTCCTCTCACAATGCTACATGCTGGTCACAATGTTGGCGACCCCTTTAAAGCAGAATGTGATGATGCAGTCTGAGCCCATCCAGGATAACAGCATTCCCAGCAGCTGTGAATGGGGGATGCCTCCTGTGATACATTGTTCCTGAAAGACAACAAGAGGGGGACACATTACAGGACCAGATACATGGACATCAACTATGTACAGACCCTGCACAACCAATACAGACTGCACTATCCACCGCTCCCTCACATGTCATACCCCACAGTCTATCAACACACTACACGTGTGGCTATCATCAAGATAGTAGCAATACTGGGTATGTCCCTGAGTGCCGTGACAGATTCTGCTCTATGTCTCTACACCCATCACTGCAGTCTACTGTGGTGTGCCCCTATGGGCAAGCTCCCAGTGATATGTCATACAGCCACTATCAGAGAAATGCTGGTCATGATGCTGGTGACCCCTTGAAAACAGAAAGTGATGATGCGGTCTGATGCCATCCAGGATAACAGCATTCTCAGTAGCTGTGAATGTGGGATGTCTGCTGCAATACCTTGTTCCTGATAGACAACAAGAGGGGGACACATTACAGGACCAGATACATGGACATTCACTATGTACAGACCCTGCGCAACGAATGCAGCCTGCACTATCCACCGCTCTCTCACACATCATACCCCACAGTCTAACACACTACATGTGTGGCTATCATCAAGATAGTAGCAATATTGAGTATGTTCCTGTGTGCCTTGACAGATTATGCTCTATGTCTCTACACCCATCACTGTAGTCTACTATGGTTTGCCCCTGCAGGCAAGCTCCCAGTAATATGTCATACAGTCACTGTGAGAGAAATAGCTGTGTGATATTACAACTATATGGGGAGAGACCAGCAACAGCTGTGTGCCACAATGACAGACAGCAATGCAAACCTGCTGTAGTATATGTTGCCTGTAGGCATCCCACCTCCCCACTACACAGATGTTTGCAGACTGTGAATGGGTGCCTCATGAAAGTGTTCCTTTTGGCACAAACATGTGGATGTCTGACAAATGGTTGGCCATTCATTGATGGTTGTTGATGGACAATAGGAAATCAGGCTGTCACATGCCAGACTCCTCAGAAAACATGTATGCTACAGTAATATCTGTTAGTATATTCATAGTTTTAGGTTGTATGGCCAATATGTATCCCCTGTCACTGAGGTTGGGCCTGAGTCCCCCATTACTTATGGCTATGACAGAATCCTGTTGTAGGGGGTTGACAGATATGTTAGCCATAGCGCTCAACCAATGAGAGACAAATGTCAACAAAACAATGACTTACCCAGGGTACATCTGGGACAGTCAGGGACACCTGTAGAATGCCAGCACTATTTATGTGTCGCATTGACAGACTGAAAGGTTGTTAATGACAATACATCATCTGATGTTACAAGAGTGTACACCCTTACTTAGTGTCACTATGTCTAACACAGATTCCACTAGCTTTCCTACAACAACCAACCATTGTAGGAGGGAGTAACAGGGGCAGAGCTGGGATTTGACTCAAATCAGGGGCAGTTGAGAGGCATGCCTGTAGCTGTTGGGCAGCAGAGTATCACCAACATGTCATTGCCATAGATGTATGACAGGCCTAGTCTTGTAATCCCTATTTCCCATACCTCCATCCTACCATCTGCATTCCATTATATGGAGAAATATATTACATACCTGTTAGAGTGAAGTACTCCTTTTTTGAAGTGTTCTTGTTATCTGTGTGAGGAAAACAACATACAGGCTTGTTCCCCATAGGCAGTTGATTGTCTTTTGTAGGTAATGCTCATTAACAGGTAATTGCCTGTGCACCAAGCTGTGGCTCAGACTTGCTAACTGCATCCAAAACAGCTGGGTTGTACTTTCATTAGCCAATTATATGGCACCACAATGCAATTTTTAAGGCCGTCATGTAGACCTTGGCCCTTTCTTAGTTTTTGAGATGGACATTAGTGAGGTGTGGAGACTACAGCATTAGAGAGGGGTAGGTGCAAATACAGTCCACTGTTGAGATTTCTGAGGTATGTCCACAGTTTTGCAAGATATGTTTGACCATTGTCCCATGACATTGTGATTATCTGACAGCTCAGTGGTAAACATTGCGGGATAAGCTCAGTAAAGAGAGGGTGACATGTGAGTGCCAGATATCATACCCATCAGACTATGCATGCTGATGCAGTAGCTGCTATTCTATCAGCTCACTATCTTTGTAGGGGCAAACTGTGAAACAGGTCCCTGTCACTGGACCTTTGCCCCCAACCTTTATGTATGGCTGTGTCTGGATCCCTTGTTCTTGGGGGTTGTGAGGTATGGACGGTCTGTAGCAGCTAGCTTTACATACAGCTGCATATCAGCAGCCTAGGACACATAGGGGGAGTCTGAACTCTTTGGAGGACAGCAAGCTATATGTGTAACTGAAGCAGCAGTGTCAGCTATGTCATCACAGCAGAGCAAGGGTAAGGGTGCCCTTTACAGTTCAATTGAGGCATGTGTGCAAGGTACATCTGTTATGTAACAGTGCCAATCACAGAGTAGTAGGCAGCATATAGTTTGGCTACACAAATATGTGCAGTGTGTCCCTAACTACTGGCCTTTGACTTGCACACATGGGTAGCAGTTAATGCAGTAGCAGCAACCTGTGCAGGTTAAAATTGCATGACTCAGTCATTACTTGCTGTGTTCACAAGAATGTAATTGATGTGCAACACACTGGATTTGAACCTAGGACTCTGGGTAGCAAAATATACTGCATGCAAGGCATTTAACAGCTGAGATATTGAGTCAGTGTGTTGTAGTCAGTGTATTTGCAAGATATATGTGCATACATACAGTCTGTTACACATGTTATCTGCATCCATCATCATATGCATGGCTTTCAAAGGCAGTTGTTGTGCAGCAGGGTCCCAGTTGTACACAGTTGTACACATGTACTTTGTCATTGCTGCCTTAGCAGGTATGTTTAAATATGTTGCTGATGAAAGGGAACAATTACCAGTTATCATACCTCTCAACCTGTTAAAGCAAGAAATTGGGACAAAGCCATAAATAAAAGTGGGACAAAGGCCCATAAGACAATCTATAAATATTGCTCTTATAAACTTAGAATGTTGATAGGTTAACATGTTTTATATTAGCATGTGCTTTCTAAAGGGTATGAAGTGTGAAACTGAAATGTCTGTTATGATTTTCTAACCTCAGTCTTTAATGACTTGCCACTATTTTGCAATAAAAATATGATTTTATGAAAACCAGGCCAAAAGTAGGGGGCAAAACTCTGGACATTTTGCAACAATCTGTACAGTTAACAAATATGTCTGCTATCCCAGGCCTCACATACATCCATTATTATTTATTTGGCTGTGTACTGGTGTAGTGTTTGCATCACAGTCCCAGGTACACTCCCATTTTCTCATTATATGCACTTGCAGTGTGTCAGTGGCAATCAGTATATTTTGTTGGAAACAGTTGCTTTAATTCAGAGCTGAGTGGCCTAGTGGGCTAATGCACTATGTTTTAGTTGACAGGAGCCCAGGTTTGAGTAGTGGCAAAGGTGATAATTTTTCAGATGTGCCTAACACTGTGAGAAACACATGAGATCATTAAAGCACTTTTAAGCAAATTTAAGTGGGTTTGCATGATGTGCCACATAGCTCTGTGCAAACCTGTGCTAAAAATTAATAAAGAAAAGAAATAGGGGTGATAGAACAGTGGTGAAATGGGGGCAAGCAGGAGAAAAACATACTGAATGGCAGGTAGGGTTGTGCAGGAAGGTGTAGGAAAGGACCATAGCTTTCCATTCTAGTACAGCAACAGTTGTGCAGTTTTTACAGACTTTGTACATGAATTTGGACCTTCAAGCCCCAGAGACAGGAGTGAGGACAATATAAATGTGTTTTCAAGGAAATTGGACCTAATTAGCTGTATCCATTGGACACAAATGCAAAATGGAGAGCTATGTATGGGGCGATATATTTTTGTGAGACAAGTGCCCACTCTTTTTTTTTTTTTTTAAGGAGAGAGTGGAATGTTGGGGAAGAGATGTAGGTACATGTGGGGATGTAAGTTGGGTAGGAGAGGTTGCATTTGCAGACAGACAAGACAGACAAGACAGTATACAGGGGTGGTGTGTGACACATGAGGGGGTAAACACCTTTGACAGGGAGGGTGTTGTGGAATCAGGGATGCATGTGTCCCAAGATGGCAGCAATGTGACTGAGCTCCTCACCCATAGGCAGTCAACACTGCTCCTTCACTTCCCTGAAGGTTGTGATGCTGGAGGCTGATGCCAGGGACACCAGACCCTACCAGGTTGTTGAGTCTGCACTCAGTCTGGCACAGGCATTGTTCATAACTCCAATGCACTATCCTGTGCACCATGGGTGATAGTTGATCCTAGGTGACTACTGTCCTTCTGCCACTGCTCCTGCGGGGATGGGTCCTATCCCCTGAGGCAGTTACACCCGATGGTGGTGCAGGGTCAGTGGAGGGGGAACCAATGGCTTGGGTCCCAGGCAAGATAGGCAGCTCAGCAGGAACCAACCTACCCTGACATGCTGTGGTGATACAGGTATAGCAATGTGTATAGGTTAGTTATGAAAAAAACATGTTGTTAGTTATAACAGCATGCCAGAACATTGGAAATAACCCATTAACATATCAATGTATATTATATGGAACACAATAATAAATAACATGACAGTTAGTATATTAACAGCATGCCAGTAACAGTTACGGCATAAGGCCATCGATATCAGTAATTCAGCAAGATATGTTAATATGCAACCATTGCAATACATAAGAATAATAAATCACATGCCCCAAAATAAAGTTTAGAGAACAACATATGTTAATAGTAAACCATAACCAATGTCTAACAATAATAAATTTAGATGAAGATAAGGGATGGGGAGAGAGATAAATGCAGTTCATTACTACCGGTATAGGCTATATAGTTTACAACAGTACTGCTATATATTCTATAGGTTTGTCCTTCCTTTATGTTTAAAAGTGCCCTATAGCTGCTGTAGCATGTACATACATCTCAGACTATAGGTCAGTATGGGCCAAGCAGTAACACCTGCAGGTACACATCTACAGAGAACACTAACACTTCAGGTGGACCTATATAACTACCAAGGTGTACTGTGGACTGATGTAGTGTGACTGTGTTATTGACATAATCATGTAGAGGATACATCTGTGACAGAAGCATTACACAACAGTAATTACAGTCCATGACAGTTTGACACTTGAGAGACATGTATGTGTACAGTAAAGAGAGTAAACAGCTATCATGCTGTATTTGGCAGGCATGGGGATAGAACTTCAACCAACTTTCACAGACTCTCCAGGCTTACAGCCATACCAAGATTACACATTTTATTTATTTTATTTTATTACTATTGTACTTTTTGCCTTTATTTTATAAAGTCTTATCAGATTCCTGATCAATGTTCTTAACAGTCTGTTACATCTGAGCACATACACTATTTACTCATAATAAGAGCTACTTCACACATTTACCTGTATTTATTGTGGACAGAACATCTGTCATCAATACAAAACTGATTCAGTAATATTTATTACTACATGGCACTGGATTCATACCCTAGTCTGTGTGTGGCAAAATGTACTTGAGATAGAGCATTTAACAAAATGAGCTACTGAGTCATTGCTGACTACTGACTGACTGATATTTGCATAGAGCTCACCTGGAAACAAAATATGACCTGGTAATAGTACTACAGTTTTATACTAGACTGCAGTGACAGTTGAACACACATGCATGAGATTCATGCATGACAGAGATACTAGGTAAACTGTGCATTACTACATAGAATGCAGGTCTACAGAATATACTGTTAGTGGGTGGAAATATCTGTGAAGTCTGCAAACTGTATCAAATTATTGGGTTGGCTAGCTCAACCATGTGCAGTTGTAGATAGTATATTTGCAGTCTACAGCTATTCCACTGTCATATTTACCTGCAGCACCGTACCTCAGAGCATGAATGCATATATCTGAAATGCAATTATTAACATAAGACAATCATGATATACACAATATACCTTGGGTGTTAATGGTATTGGTTCAGATGTTACTGCAGAACAGGTGTCATAATGCATTTATTGTACTACAGGTAGTGGTATTCTTTTGTGTTTTTATTTCGAGCAGTTGTCATAATTTCATGCAAATCAGCCCTAATTCTACACATATGTCACTACACAGCTTTATTAGGGGTGCCTTCATGCAGTTAGGGGTATAGTTTTTGAGTCGTTATTACACAACAGTTGATATAATGCAGGTGTAGAAATACAGCTGTAATTCCACAATTATTGCAATAGAAACTTTATTTCATTTACATTATCAGGGTTAATGCTTTAGTATTCCCTGTTTATTGCACTATAGTTAGTAGCAGTCAATTATTGCAGTACAGGCCTACATTTACATTAATTGTAATACACAATTCTTTACTGTATATACCTATTGGCAGCTAATTCTTTACTCTTTCTTGCTTATTTCACTATAGATTGCTAATTAATTTGTACTCACCACATTCATGGTGCAACCTGGACAAATGCCCTGCATGCACCTGTACATTGTGAGCTCTCTCCTCTGCAGCTATAGGGAGAGAAGCACACCATTATGCATACCTGTCTATCAAACATTTAGATTAGGTATTGGTAAAACAATGCAAACAGTACTTAGAAACTTGTGGGGCATTCCCAGCCTGAGCTTCCCAGACACAGGTGTCCAGAAGATCCCCCTTCCAATGCTTGAGGTCATCATAGTGGTGATGGACCTGATCACCTGTGTGGGGGATACCTGTAGCTTTGGTGAGATTTTGTGCCAGAAAGTCCCAGGCCTCTGCCTTGCACTCTGAGCCTGGAACTGCCCCTGCAGCAGCCGGTCTTCATTGTCTTTCACCAGGAGTCCAACCATAATCCTGGACTCCTGAATGTCCCACTGCTGTGCCTGGAACCACACACCCTATTCAATGCCCTCCATAGTTCCTGCACAGTTCAAACTCCAACTGGTTATGCTGTATTCTCACCTGTTGTGGTTAATATAACCTGTTTTCGCACCCTTACATGCCAATGGGCAATTTTTAAAAATGTGGCTCATTGCTTGGCACTGCGCAAACCAGCACAGCTGAGCTGAGCAGTGCTTAAACTGGCAATGCTAACCAGTGATTAGCAGTGCTTAGCAGTGCGCAACCCAGATTAGCACAACCAAGGAGTGCCTAAACAAAGATAGTTTAAGCAGTGCTTATCATGGCTTAGCAAGGCCTTGCAGAGCTTAGCTGAGCACAGCAGATCATGATTTAAAAATAATTGGCATAATTATATTTCGAAAATAATTGCTTAATTTCCCGTTTACGTATTCAAACCCACACCTACTGCACATAAGGCCATAACTCTATCCACTTGGCTACATGGATATCTGGAATGCTGCTATACTTTTACAGATACCACTGAGCCATGTTTAAGCACTGCTAAGTACCACGCCATATCATGCAAACCTGCTAAGCAATGCTTAAACTTGACCTTTGAATCAAAAATTAAATGTAGCTGGTTTCTATTTTTAGATGTCTGGCATGTATCAATTGCTGCATGCTGCGCCACACAAACTTAAAAAAAAAAAAACTTAAATACATTGATATCATGCACTTGGACAGTGCAGGGGGTGTGTTACTTATCTGCAGACACAGTTATTGACACACTCCCCACACTGATTCAATAACCCTGTTCAGCAGCTCTCCCTCAGCAATGCTCCATCATTAATATGCATGGTGCACTACCGAGGGGAAACCTCTTACACTGACATGGTAACTTCAGGTTAGGCTCTACACTATGCGTATACAGAATTTATTAAATCTGGGGGCATGGCTTTTTATGCGTAATTAGACTTAATTAGGGAAGTTGGGGTCTGTCCAGAAAACAGTTACAAAATGATTACCGACTGTTAAAGATTTATGTTATACTAAGATATGTAAACAATTGAATCTGTTATTTATTTATCTGTCTTTGTTGACTGGGAAAAGTCTGATTGGGTACAATCTATTTTAAGTGGATTCCCATGGAGAAAAACTCCAATTTAAGTTACACATGATGTACATTTATAATTGTACTACTATAGATATTTCTAAAGCAAATTTGGCCTATAAAACATTTAATTATGAGTTCTTAAAAACACCGTTAACTGTAGAAAACCATGATAAATTCATTAACTCAGAGGCACCAAGGTAATAATTTTCATATTATTTTTTGTAAGATGTCCTTCAAACTAGATATATAACTCTGACTATTCCTACATTTTGGAATCTATTACCATATCCTGTCAGAGTGTCAATAAATAGTAATCCTTTTAAATCTAATGTAGATACCTGGATGGGTGATGATACTTATAGTTTCTTCAGTCAGTGTTCTTTGAATGGCTCAACGAGAACACTGGTTATATGAACTTATAAATTCCCTAGATTCCTTATGGAAAAATAATATTAAAAACTTTCTCTAGTCTATGGATAACTTCTAAAACTTAAGCAGACAAATCTTGGAAAACTTAGACATCACAGCAGACTCCATCAGTCTTCCATATCTGCCAAACACCTAGAAACAAAGTAGAGAGTATAATGCAGACATAAAATATGCTAATACTGCAAACTTCAACCAGTCAACTTGAAAGAACCCCAAAATGTTTGGCGAAACATCATCAGATTAACTCATTACAGCCAGGTGATGCCTATAGGTGTATTTGCAGTTACATCCTACTGATGTCTCTAGGTGTCAAATATTGCTTGTTCACATTTGCATTAACAATTTTAAAACCATAATACATACAAAGTATTAAATGGTTTTATCTTAAAGCTTACACAATGGCAAACACATGCATATTGATATTCGACCTCTCTGTACTGCAGGTAAAGATATATTAATTGTTCTTCATGTTTTCATTTATATTGTCATAAATGTCATTCTTTTCTAAATATCTCAACAACCAAAGCACACAGACAGACAGAACTGCTTAGCCTCATATGAAAACTCTCAGATGGATAAACAAAATGATGTTGACAATATGTGTGTAACATACTGAATGCTGAAATATTGTAAGTTGTTTACAAAATATAAATTCTATAGTAACTATGTTTACTGTGACTTATAAAATCCAGTTTAAAACCTAGAATCTACAGAATTCCAGCACTATAAAAAATAGACTGTGCTGAAGAGTTTGCAATTTACACTTCTTTAGTAGCACCTATGGTCCCAGAGATATGAACATTTGTTTAAAATGTGAGGACATAATATAATTCTATCAAAAGATTAGGCTCCACCCATTGGAAATTACAAACTTCCAGATGTCCATTGGAAGGAATGAGTTAATACATTTAGGTTACAAAAAGCTTCCAATGATGTTGTTGTTGTTGTTGTGTCTTTTGGCTTTTCCCGGTTAGGGGTCGCCACAGCGGAACTCCAGTCCGCTAATGATTGGCAGTAGATTTTTACATGCCGAGTTGCCGGCCCTGATGCACAACCTTAAATGAAGGTATGCCCATTCACGCATGTCTCCACACAGAAGACGCTCTCATTGAGAATCGAACAGGACAACGTCTTACTGTGAGGCGACAATGCTACCGCAGCACCACCACTGCAGCAGACACAAAAAGCTTCCAATAATAACAAAAAAATAAAACAAAGTACTATATTGATAGCAAAATAAATGTATAATTTATCCGATGTACAATATACTGAAACCATTTCTAATACTAATATGAACAAATTCACCTTACAATCTCTGTACATCAAATCAAACAGCTCCTAATGAGTGTAATACTAGACATTATTGCTCCAGAACACCTCTAACTACAGCATACCCAATTGCAGGCCTTCTAAAAATGTTTGTAAAGTGACCTATGTTCCACAGCCCTGAAAACAATCTTACATAATTCCAAGCCACAAAAGAGAATCACAAAATGCAAAACTTCAGACCAATAAAATTCTATCTTATATGTCTAAAATATTTGAAAAAAAAATAATTATCTCCTCAGCCACCTAACTAACAACCTCCTGTCCCAAACATTGCGTGGTTATGGTCCAGGTCACAGCACAGGTACAGCTTTCTCTCTTTCCTAAGCACAGAAATTCACATACAAACCACCGTAATAGTATCAGTTCTTCTTCGATTTCTCACAGGCCTTTGTTGCTGTCTCCCACAGATTACTCCTTAGAAGGATGGCAGAACGAGGCAGAGCTAGCACAACACATACCTGGCTCAACAGTAACCTCACTGAGGCAAGACACTAGAAAGTGAGATCCTATATGATCCCCATTTTTTTAAAGTTTTTTACCTTCTACAAAATGTTATGCTTCACCTAACAACATTTGAAAGAACAAAAGACTGGCTGTTATACTTTGGATGTTACTCTTTAAAATAGTGTTCTTCTGTTATAAACAATTTCATAACTGATGTGCTTCAGTGAAGTGGACCTCATGTTACAATCCGATTCAGAGATGGCCAGCAAAGAGAAGCAGAAAAGTGGAACTAGTATCCAGAAACATAAATCAGACTTGCTGAATCTTAAAACTACTATAGAGGCAATTTCAAGTACATTGAAAGAGATGGTTGCTAATATTAAAAGCTTAAAGGTCAGCACTAGGAACACCAAGGCTCAAATGTTCATCTGACTCAGCAGATTATGTAACACCAAAATGAAATATCAGAAAACCAGAACATATTTAATCCTGATACATAGTGACTAGAGGACTTCAGTCTTCTGCTTAATAAGAAGCTGGAATTAAAACATAGAAGTACTGCAGAATCATTCCAGAGGGAATAGCCTGGGTATTATCAGGCTAAAAGAGGGCATTGGGAGTATCAAATAAATGTCATACGGAAGGAACTTTGTGTGCTCTTAAAATCTGATCGCCCTCCTATTTTGGAATTGGTTCATTATAGCTACATGCTATCCACTGTAAATCTGCCATGTCACCTTATAGTCAGGCTCTTGAAATTTATAGACAGGGAAACAGTGTTATATGCTGTCAAAATAATCAGAACATTGAAGTGACCTGAAGAAACATACTTCCTTCCATTTATTTCACATCCATCATAGCATTTTCATGAATCTATATTGCAGGCAAAAAATAAACATAATGAAAAGCACCCTTTCTTCTCTAGTTCTGCTCTTCCTGTATTTTATTTCTAAATTTAAAAAGTTATTTATAATTTGACATATTATATTTATGAAAGTAGTTTTATTACCTAACTTACTTGCTAACAGAACAACAAAAAAGTATTTTAAAAGACGAAAGTGTGTTTCTCCAAATTACTGTAACTTTATGTCTAAGTGTGTGGTACAAAATGTCACATGGCAGGATGTACTGCATTTTCTGCAGGATCAGCAACAACACAAGTTAAACTAAATGATGTATAGACACAGTTATGATATCAGGTCTGGTAAAGCAAAAATGTGTTATTTAATCATTCAATTGTATCTATTTATTCTAAACAATTTTATTTTTATGTTGTGCATTATTTAAATATGAATGAAGAGGTGGTAACCTGAAAAATATGAAAGACATCAAATAATTTAATTAGCAAGTATGCCTTAATGCATGTGTTAAATCTGGACTCAATAACATAGTTATTTCCAAGTGCAAATTGAAAAAATGCATAAAACGTTGAAGGCCACATTACAATGGTCATGTGACATAAAATACTATGTATTGAATGTAGCTAGTTTTATTGTTAGTCTGATAAAACTCTTTGTATGAAAGATACATAGATAATAAAAGTTGGTTTGGAATCCATCATTGGCATGCTGTGTACCTCATGACAAGAGAATGTTTTGGTTATTTTTGTTACAAGTATCTCTCTGTGATTATTGCACCATTTTGTTATGTTGCTAGGTCAATGGGCAATGCCTTTAAAATTAGAGAGACTATCATCGGAGTTGTACCTGAATATAGCTCAGGTTTTTTTTTTAACTAAAGGAAACTCATGTTATCTGCACTGAAAAGATTTAAAGAACAGAGCTATTCAGTGCATCAGTGGTACAGAGAAGTAAACAATGAGTTCAACTGGAATGGCCAGCAAAGAAGAATAGGTTCATACTAGGCTATCTGCCCGAGGGCATTTACAAGCCTAGCCCATCGTTTTGTGGCTTACGCCACACCTTTAGTATGGGGAACTATACCCATTATTTTGCTGTGCCTCTGTCGAGCAGTGACACTGAGGTAATCCCTGGGGTATATCTGCGATCTCCCATCCATTGGTCAAGATTTCTCTTGAACAAGGCCAGCGAGGTGCTCTGCCTCACATGTACCGGGATTTTGTTCCACAGCATAGGGAGTCTTTGGGTGATGAATCTATCCCTCCAGCACGTCCTATTAATAGCCGTGTCAAGGTTTAAGTCTCCGCCTTGTGGCTCTGATGGATCTAGATTTTTGAGGTGAAGCATATTCATCAAATCTGGGTTTGACATGGCCTTGTATGTTAGGCAAAGGTCACCTCTGAGCAAGCGGTAAGCGACTGAATAGAGCTGGAGTTCTTTCAGTCGGGCAGCATAGGACAGATTTTTGAGACCCTTTATCCTTTTGGTGAGGAACTTTTGTGGCCTCTCCAGCTGCTGTAAGTGTCGGGTCAGATACATTCCGAATGGGGCATTGTACTCAATCATTGGTCTGATGAGTGATGAGTAAAGTGAGACTATGACCTCCCTTGATCTAGATGAGAATCCCTTCATGATAAGGTGGGCAATGTAGAAGGTCTTCCTAACTACTTTAGCTACATGGGTGTCGAATGACAGACTACTATCAACCTGGGTCCCCAGGTCCCTGATAACTTCTTCTGTGCTCAGTGGATTGCCACCTATTTGGTAGCTAGGGGTAACCTTGTTTTTCCCGAAGGGTATGACTATGCATTTTTTGGCATTTAACTTTAGGCCGTGGCTCTGGCACCAGTTATCCGTTTCTGTGAGACTATGAGAATAGTTCTTAAAAAAGTCAACTGTCTTACACATCTGCACTCTCACTGTACAGAGCTGAGGTTGAATGGAAGTTTTCACTATCTCTGGGATCCCTAACACTAACTCCAGGGAAAAAGAAATCTAAAGGACCAAAGAATGGTTGAAGACACACTAGCTTATCTAGACCTTTCAGTGGGTAGGTAGCAGCTTACATCTGGGACCTAAACCAAAAATCACTTTCAACCCTTAGAAGAAATTTCTGAAGATGAGGGTTGTATTTTGGACTGGATCCAACCCCCCCCCCAAAAAAAAATGGTTTAATTGGAATGGCACTGGATAGATCCATGCTATTAAAGAGGGTAACATCATTTATCACTAGTATTGGTGCAGCATGAAGTCTAGCCCCCCTGAGTTATCAGGCATTTTTCATCTTCATCCAATAGAGAGGACTAGGCTAAGTGGTAGATACAGTGGTTTGCAGTAGCAGTTTGGTTAGACTCCAGCACATACCTTGATGGGGTTAGTCTCCAGGACTGATGTTTAATGAACAGAAATTATATTGATATAACTGAAAATTATTTACTCTTCCATTATTCCATATTAGCTGCAATGTGAACATGTTTCTTTTTCTGTATTAATAGACAAGGATAAAGCTCCATTGACAATTACATGGATGGATAAAGAAGGACAAATCTTTACATAACTAGACGCCATGTTGTGTTCATAACCTATAACTGATAGCTACTGATTTCAACAAGCAATCTGTAGTATGCAGTAGTGATGCCTCTGAAGGAGACACGAGTACATTATTGTCTCAAATGTTAGAGAGAGTAAAAGAAAGGAACATTGCATATATTACAAAAGCAGAAAGTTCAGCAATGCTGAGAAACATTATTCATTGAGAGAAAAGGACTGTTTAGCTCTCAAGTTGGCCATTATTACCCTCAAGTACTAATATTACTGAGAAGGCAGTTTCTACTTGCTGCAGTCTGTGTTACCCTTCAGTGGCACTGCAGATAGAATATAGTAAATCTCAACTGTCTGTTGGATAGTGACCCTCCAGTCCTACCATTTTGGAATTCAGTGTCATTTTGGGCCACAACCACATTAATGTGCATAGTTAAATCAAACTTATGAATCTGTCACTGGGGTTTAAACCAGTTGTTTTGTGCTGAGGACACATGTGGCATAGAGGTGGCTGATGAGCCTAGACAGCACTGTGGCTTTAAGGCTAAGACAGGCAGACAAACAGGAGTATGTCAAGAAATTATTGGACAACAACATTAGGAGGAGAAATACCACCTAATTAAACTGCTAACATTTACATTCCAGATTCAAGACCTCTGTGCTAAACAGGATATGCAGAGGATTTTCTAGCATCTGAGGAGCTGGGAGTATGAGGCAAGTTGTCCTTAAAATCTGAAGGAGGAAGAGAAGTGTTGCTGTTTGCTGAGATGATGACTGATTATCCTTCCCTAGTGGGTGTAAAAATAAATCACAGTACTTAAAAGAAGTCTTAAAGTATGTTTTGGTTCACTGTGGTTGAGGAATTGCCTGCAAAAATCTCAACAGAATATGAAGGACTGAATTTTTTGTACTACTTACACACCAATGTCTTCTGTCTTGTAAATATTTTTAAACAATGGAGGCGGCTATGAAAGACTGGTCCATTTCTTAAAGCTTTAGAGAGATACTACTGTGTGTATAGGTATGTGTTGAATGTGTGAAAAGTTAGTTACACAACATGACCAAATGAGAACAGATCCTTGTAAGCAATAGTTCAAAGACTGAAACAAACAGTGAAATTTTCCTTTGTATTTAGGATTAAGACTACAAATCAGCCTGCCTGCTTTGTTTATATTATAACATTTCTCTGATCAACTGCCCAGAAAAGGATCAGTTAGATAGAAAAACAAGAAAATGCATGTTTAACAAATGATACATAACATCACAGCATAGCAAGGCTATATATTCTACAGCCTGAACAAGGCACGCGACCTCTAAAACTGATCATGCAGGTAAGAGTGCAATTGTAGGAATGCATTCATATTTGCTAATATCCTTGGATATATAAATAGTGAAAGTTTTGGCCAGCAAAGAAAATTAGTTTAACACTGACAATCATTCTTTGACCAGCAGAAGCATTTTGGATAGAATACATAAGGAAATCAAGACAGAAGTGAAGAAGGAGCAAATAACAATAACATATAATAAATAAAATGAAAGGAATTATTATGTTAAAAAGTGCAGAGACCAAATGAATAAAATTACAAGTAGACCAAGATTTTTACCAATGACTATAACACAAGAAGAAGAACTGAATCATCCATGATTTTATAGGTAAATTTAGAGAAATGCTGGAGCAACCACATGGTGATCATGATTTGAAGAATGAATTTTAAAGGATGAAGTATACTTATCTCAAAAGATGAAAGGCTTATAATGGCAGCTAAAAGTGGTGGATGGCATACTGGTTGGTTAACAATAGCTGTAGAAAAAGTGGGAGATTCAGACAAATGGAGATTTTGCAGTACAGAACTAGAAACAGTTCAACATGTTATACCTGATAATGAATATTGCATTGCTGAGGGGGGGTTGTACTGCAATATACACTATAATACCAAGAGTGATACTTTGAAAATTATCAAAACAAGCAGTCATTAAGCACAATGAATTACTGAAAATGAGGTATTGTTGTTGAAGACAAAGAATGAAAGTACCATTAATTATTAAAAGAGGTACACCTAATGACTACACTCTCCTGTTTACTGAGAAACATAAACTTTTAAAATATCAAGAGGTGCAGCAGAAGGCAGAACAATATTCATAGGTTCATAGGTGTTTGCTAGGTAATGACCACTAAAGCCTTTTTAAGCCTAGCCATGCATCCCAAATCTCTGATAAGTTCTGGTACTCTGGATAAGTATAATCACCATTTACTGGTTGTCTGTGTCCATTAGAGAGATAGGTGCAAACCAGGGATACATTTCTTGTTTTCTATCTAATCATCCAAGTTACACTTGAATTGAGTAAGGGAGGAACTTTGTTTCACAATGTGTAACAAAGGCACCCAGACAGTAGACAGTTTTAGTAATACTAGGAGAGTCATCTGTTGAAAAAAATCCACAGTGTGTGTGTGTGTGTGTGTGTGTGTGTGTGTGTGTGTATGTGTATGTGTATATATATATATATATATATATATATATATATTTACACACACACACACACACACACACACACACACACACACACACACACACACACACACATATATATCTATATATAGATAGATTAGGTATCGATATATTTATACAGGAAGTACAATTCTTGGAAAAAGATCAAGGATTAAACCAGTACTGATTTCACATGCTTCATCTATGCCTTAAATAAAGAAAAAAGTCAATTTATTCCCTACTGAGAAAAAAATAAACATTTGGAGAAACAGAATCAATAAAAGGCATGCGGCCTTTTCCTCTCAGACAGATATTTCTGAAAAAATCCCAGAAGCTTCCGGGCAATCAGTTTCTTTGCAGGAGACAGGTTGATATCTAGTGACAACTAACCTAACTGCAACAACTTACAAGTGTTTTTTTTTTTTTTTTTTTTTCACTGACATGTCAGATTCACTGCAATGGGAATTCTGGAACTGTCCTGTTTAAATGGCTTTAGTAGTTTACCAATGGTAGTCTGGTAGAGGCAGCCATAGCATTGCTTTGAAAACAGTGCTGTATATGTTGAATTGTGTTAGACATTTTACAACTGCATATGTTTATGTTGAATTGTGTTGGACATCTAATATGATTTATGCTTTATTATTGGAAGTTACTATGGCATGCTAGCATTTTGTCTGCACCAAGTTGTTTTTAGTATAATAGTATGGTCTGTTTGCATAGCTGCACCTTGTTCACTAATGTTATTCATGTAATTGTGTTGTGTGTACACAGCTCATACTGGTGTCTAATTATTTCTATATAACTGTGCTGTTACTGGTAGATAGAATCACATTAGACAACCTCGACAGAGTGCTGCTCGCTATATTTTTTATCTGTGACTGCATAACTGTCTTGAGGTTTCTTCTAACAGATGTTTTTCCAATTGGCTTAGTATCTGCATATACTAGTAGTCGGTTCAAGACATATTATCCTACATACAGTAGCTATTTGCTCAGTTTGTTTTTTGTAATCTTTATAATATATCTTTACCATCTCAAAGTGCTTACTCCTCTCTGTACTCTTCTTTTCTAGACCTAACACCACTCTTAAGTATTCAACTGCGGTACCACCTTTAACATTCTTGTAAGAAAAGCACAGTCCGGGTCTGAACTGTCTGCAAACAACTAAAGTTAACTTTGAGTATGTGTCTACCTGTTTGAGCCAATATTCATTTTCCCCTGGAGAGCACTCTGCTTTGGCTTGTAAGCAGCCCACCCCCCCCACACACACACACACACACTCATCTTGCACTTTCTCTCTTATTCCCTTCTGTTAGCAAATAGTATCCATAACTGATCAATACTGTGTGTTTGTTCATTTAAACTGAGACCACAGTAGCCTACTGATACAAGGTTATCCTGTTTTTCCACCTGAGAAATGGTTAAGAAATGACTTACAGTTTCAGAGCAGTCCTTGGTCAATTGTGTTTGTTTCTTAAACACAAACTTGTCTTTGCTTTGGCTCATTAGCAGCAGTACAAACAACTGCCTGCTCACACCCTTGCTCTCCCCTCCCCCTTCCCTGTTTATTACCTTAAGACAGTCCCAAAGTTAATAAATATTACCTGTGGCAGGCACCATTTTTAAAACTACGACCACCATTGTCACTATCATATGTTCATTTATCTGTTAACTCTGTTACCTGATTGTTTCCAACCCCCTCATAAGAGCAACTAACAGGGTCTCTACCCGCTTCGCTCCCCACCCTGCCCCCTATTACCTCCCGCCCCCAGTGGTCCCACCTTTATTACACTCACAAACCCCTCCCATCTTTCCAATAGCCAACCGCAGCATTAACCCAACACTACCTCCTCCATCTTCCCACTACTATCATACCTCCTCAACTAACATGTACAAGCATACCTTACCTATGCGCACTGCATGCACTCTACTTGCATATCTTACATCCTACCAAAGCTCCATCATTCCCCCACTCAACCACTAACACTGTACTACTACTCACATCACCACTCATGTCTCACCCTCACTCAGCTCCCCTCCCACCAACTCAAGAACCTTCCCTATGCACCCCCCACATATTCTACCAACTATATTAATCAAACATAAAGCATCCCTGCAACTTAACATATTAACCCTCCCACCATACCTATTACCCACAGAGCACAATCATAAAGTTTCCCTTATAAACAAACACATCCAAAAACTGAGAAAACTAATAACCTCATGCATATCAAAACTAGCCCAAAGTGGAGACATCCACCCCAACCCTGGCCCTACCATCTCCAACCCCAATCCTCATAATCAGACTAGAAACCACAACTTCTCCAATATTACAGCCAATAGAAAGCCAAGTGACTTCCTTCTACTAAGCCTAAATATTAGAAGTATATCCGACAAAGTCCATGAACTCCATGCCACCATAGACTTGTACTCCCCAGATATAGTCATCCTGACAGAAACCTGGCTAAAACCTCACATTATCAGTGAGCAAATACTCCCTACACATTATGGCATACTAAGGGTAGACTGGCTAAACAAGAAAGGAGGCAGTGTAGCTATAATATTTAAACAGCATCTAAATATCCAGATCATAAAATCATCAGCTCCACAAATAGGCAATGAAGAAATAATATATACCAACCTCAAAATAAACCAAAACAAAACCATCAACATAATTGGATGCTACTTCCCACCTGGCCAAAACATCCCTCCACTAGAAAACCTCCTCAGCTGGTCTACCCACCATCTCCCCCAAGAAACTATCATTTTAGGTGATTTCAATATTGACTGGCAATCCTGTTCTGGCAACCATCCAACCTATCATGTAAACCTTCATGGGTTCACTCAACTAGTCCTGTCACCAACCAGGATAAATAAAAACCCTAGCAAGCACACTATCCTGGATTAGATACTAGTCAGTAAGAGCCCTCAGTCATATATAACAGGCTGCTTATCAGATAGCCTCAGTGATCACTCCCCAACATTCCTACTCAAAAAATACCTATACCAAGCTAAACCTGTCATCTACCATCAAATACGTAAACAACTAAACTTTAACCCACTCACATTCATCTCATCCCTCAAAGAATGTAACTGGCATCCTCTAAAGTACTTCAGTCTTGATGACGCAGTTGAATTTTTTAATACTACCTTCCTGAGCATCCTTAATTACCATGCCCCCATAAGACTTTCCAGAATCAAAACACAACCCTCCCCATGGCTACAGAAAGCCACGAAGTCAGAAATGAAAAACAGGGATAAATCCTGGGAGCACTGGCGCAAAACCAAAACCCCCTCAACTAGACAGAAATTCCTAGAACTATGCAATAGCGTCATAAAGCTAATAAAACAGGACAAATTCCAATACTACCAGTCTGCCCTAGACTCCTCCCAATACAGCCCCAAACAATTCTGGTCCTCCATAAACTCCATCCTCCACCCAGGTAAAGTCAGTACCCCTCCTCCTAACATCCCTCACTCCTCAGAAAATATTGCTACCTCATTCAACACACACTTCACACAAACCATACTATCACTAGCTGAACAACACAACCCCCCCTCCCCTCCAACCCACACCTTCAACTAGTAATCTCTCCACCACCTTCTCTTTTTCTCCTGTACCTACCTCCAACATAAAAAAACTCTTAACTGAACTTAAGCCCACTAAATTAGCAGCAGACAACCTCCCAAGTGAATACCTACAAATCGCAGCTGATGCTCTGGCCTACCCAGTATCCATCTTGATTAACCGATCTCTGTCAGAAAGTTATGTTCCCACACTGTGGAATGTATCACATATAATTCCCCTCCACAAAGAAGGACCCTCCACAGAACTAACCAATTACCGCCCCATAGCTATTCTCTCTCCACTCTCCAAAATACTAGAGAGATGCATACACTCTCAGGTCTCAGACTACCTCCTTACTAACAACCTCCTTTCCAAAACTCAGTATGGTTTCCGACCAAACCATAGCACCACCACTGCCTTACTCTCCTTTACTAACACTATCCTTCAGCATAAAAACAATGGCTATCTCTCCTCTGCTACTTTCCTAGACCTATCTAAAGCATTTGACATGGTCCCACACAAACAACTTATCTCTGTCCTCAATAACCTATCCTTCTCACAATCAGTCACCAACTGGTTTCAGAGTTACCTGTCTGACTGCCAACAATCCATTGTATGGCAGAATGACATATCTCCCCAACTACCTGTCTCCATAGGGGTTCCCCAAGGATCCATCCTTGGACCCCTACTCTTCTCTGTTTTCACCAATAATCTAGCCTCTGCCACCAAACATGGCACACATACAATATGCAGATGACTCAACCATCATCTGCTCAGCCCAATCCCTACCCAAACTGCAAAAAGTCACACAGGAAGCCTTTTCTTCTGTTGAAACTTGGTTATTCGATGCCCAATTAATACTCAACCCAAACAAAACTAAACTACTCATCTTCCAACCCATCAAACATACTCAAAACAACTCTCACTTTAACATCACAGCAAAAGACAATACCACTATATACCCAACTGAACACACCAAATTACTAGGAGTGGAAATAGACAATAAACTAAAATTTGACATTCACATATCCATGACCATAAAAAAAGTCCACAAAAAACTAGGAGCATTATACAGAAATAAGCAACTTCTCACCAAAGCAGCAAAGATTTCAATAGCAAATTCTCACCTTATCTCCACCCTACTTTATGCCTCTCCATTATATACCAACCTAAGTCAATGCGGTCTAAACAAGCTAGAGACCTGCTACAACAAAATCGCCAAATTTGCCACAGGGGCATCCTACCATAGTCACCACTGTCTCTCACTTGCTGAACTGGGCTGGCTTGAACTCCCTCACCTCCTTCAATGATATCAACTCTCACTCGCCCACAAACTAGTAAACCATCCACTAAATGTCCCATCCCTCCAGAATCTACTCCAACCCTATCGCACCACCAGACCACTAAGATCCAGTAACAAAAATCACTTGCAGATCACTAAAGCCAATAACTCTGCTGGTGAAACACTATTCTCTTGCACCATAGCCAAATTATGGAACTCCCTCCCACCCACAATTATCTCCATACCATCATGCACCCACTTCAAAACTTTACTAAAAGCGCACCTAAAACATGCTGGCTATGCCCTTGCAACTCCCACTCTAATATCACCCACCCCATCCAACCACTACCTTTCTTTCCACTCCACTATCTACCTTGATTATAGCAAGCTCAGATGCTCATAAGCCTAGTACTTATTATACAGCAGGAACTTCTTATTGTAACATTTGTTAATGTCTGTTATGTACTTCACAGATAAAGATTCTAGTTGTCTACTGATGTACTATGTTCTTCATCTGTAAATATGTTGTAAGTAATTGCTATGTAAATTGTTAATTGCTATGTAATCTAATGTAACTATTGTCTGTTTATTTTAACTGTGGAGCTTTTCTCCCCGGGCCTCCACTGAAAATGGACCTACATCCAGTCAGATACTCCCGGTCATCAAATATAAATAAATAAATAATAAATATCTTTGCACTTTCTTTATATGGCAAATGGATGGCTGTATATTTCACTTTTAAACATGGCATGACTACTGCCTTTTTATTTGTACTTGCAAATAAGCTTGACATTTGTTAAGCCTAGTTGCCCTCTTTTAATTGCCCAGTTGAAGACTACTAAACGCAATATAGTCATAAGCCAGGTGATTATAACTGGAGAAAATGGATTAACTTGTTGATATTTCAGAGTCTGTAATTTCAAACTGAATACTGAAAATAATGTAACATAATGCGTGTGTGCATTAATCACAGTGTCTCTGCTTATGGTAGCTTTATTATCCAATAAAATTGTTTTTTAAGTGTCTGAACATGTTAAAATGTGCAAACTCCTGTTTCCTATTTGATAACATGGCTGAGTCAGACTAATTGATGCAGGTTGTTTGATTTTTAGAATAAAACATTTCCTGGAGACCTTCTTTGTATTATAGAAACTGAAAGTGCAATCATGTTAATGATAAACGAGTAGGCATGCTACTGCTTGTCTAGTTAGATTCTGAGAATAATGCTATTTTTAAATTATAAGCAAGGTGTTTTTATCTCATTCTCACCAAAGCTGTTGCTAACGTCAGCTGTGATACCCAACAGATGTTTCTCTTTTTGCAACACAATTTTTCCATGTGGCACCCTTCCTTCAAAGATAAATTTCTGTGTTACTATTTTCTGAGGGTGAGCTTGTAAGATACAAATCGGTCTTGAGATACTCATCTTCTTTAATTCTACATAGTTAAAAAAAGTGTCATATTATTAGGTAATTAGACAAGCTTCCTACATGTAACAGATGGTAGTACTTCTCTTCACATATCCTTCAATAATACCATTAGTAATACTTAGGAGTTCACTTTAGTTTCCAAAACTGAAATCAGTTTTTACAGTACCAATTAGCAATACTACCAGTTAGTTTTACATGTTTTACCTTTGTAGTTACAGCTAATTACATTTTTATTTGTTAAATTCTAGAAAGCTTTTTCCCCTGCCAGTTATATGCACATATCCTTCCTTGCCTCATTCAAAGATGTTAGATGTTGCCTGTCATTTCCTTGCTAGGCTATTCTGCCTAATTAAGCATTCACGTTTTTCATCCTCATTTCCTTTGGCTGTACCCATACCAAATGACCTGAGAATTAATTTATTGCAAACATTTATCACATCATGATGGCTTAGTAGAAAGTTCAAAGGTTTATAGGGGTATGCAAGGCTAACGATCAATGAGGCCTTTATAAGCCTAGCCATGTGAACCAAATGTGACCCATAAGTTATTTATTTTAGACAGTCATATAGGGGGTGCTACTCAATCATGTCCTTTATCCATTGTTTTTGTGAAGCTTTGCATATTCTCCCAGTGCTTGCATGAGTTTCTCCTGGATTCTTCAGTTTGTTCCTACCTCACAAAAGCACAGTGGTTGATTGCATGCTGTAAACTGTCCATAGATATTCTGAATTTAACTTTAACCCATGTGTTCTGGGTCATGGATAAAAAGTTTTTGAGAGGGACCTGTTCATTTGTCCAACTGACAAATAAACACATTTGAAAAATAATGCAAAGCTCTGTTTCCTCCAATGTTACCATGTTTTCTCTTTTAGTAAAGCTTGCATCATTTGCCTGGTCCTAGTCTTCTCTTTTTTTCACAACCTTTACATTTTCCTTTTTGATCCATTCCCCACTTGCATATTTTCCAAGCCTGCTTTATCACCTCTACTTACACTACACTTTGTCCAGCCATTTATAACTGGCCCATCTGAAACCAGCTTCTCTGTCCATCCCCTTTTAACCATACTGCAGGTTAGAAAGTCACTGGGCAATAGTCATAAATCTCATTATCCAAATCCTTGGCCATTTCTTTGTATATCCCTCTTTATGATTACCTTCAACATGATACTCTGTGTCACATAGTTGTTTGTAAAAGTGAATACCTTTTCTGCTGTTTGTCTCCTTCCCTCTATCCATGTTCGTTCCTTTCAATTTTCTGCAGCAGTCTGTCTTCATGTTACCGTTCTTACATTCTAAATAAAGTATTGACAAGATCCAAGGTAGAAATAAAGCTTCTCTTCCTGCAGCCAAAAACATACATTAGAAAACTCTCTGTAGAAAGTTCTTCAGTTAATAGACTCCACTCTTCTCCTGTCCAAATGAACCTCCTTTCATCTGAAGTCTTTTTGGTATTCAGCATATTTTTAAAACGTTGTTCTTAATACACATTTCCCACCTCTCTGATCATGTTTAAGTTTATGTTTGCTCTTGACTTCTGTAAATCTAAAACTTTGCTTTCCCACTCAATTTTGTTTCTTTGAGCAGGGAAGTTTGCTTCCTCCTGCCCTAACTTTTGAAACATCGGCTTACATTTGATTAGGTAGGAAGACCCTCATGAATTTTATTTCATTAACTTGCTTCTTCTTCCATGCCCCTTGCCTATCTTTTATCTCTCTACCTACAGCTCCACATCATTTCTTCCATGTCTTCTCTCCTACATGGCCACGTCCCCAAGAATATAATGCTGAGCTGAGTCCTAGGACCCTTTGGCACAGAAATGTTTATTTTGTGATGAGCGTTTTCCACCCCCATTAGTCCCAGTGTCCTTAACACTGACATGACAACTGAGTCCTAGTTAATATAATTTCTTCAGGCTTGTAATTTTAATGCACATTTAGCAATATCTGTTCCTCTGCATTACTTATTTAAGTACTCTGTAAACTAATATCTTGATAAGTCTGTTTGCCTCCGCATTTTGCCTCTTACTTCTAAACATACCTTGACCACACATATAGTACTCCTCCATTTTCATCAAACTGTCTCTTGTTTGCCCCAGATAGTATATATATCTTATGCACATATAAATATATGTACAATTTAGAACCATAAGAATTATACACATTAGTCAACAGATTTGTGATGGCGTGATTCCTGCCAGCAGAGAAAGGGATGCTGAGCTCTGAAAAGGCAATGCTAGGAACAACAAAAACAAATGTCCACACCCTGAAAAACATATCAAAAACAAGTGGGTGGAGGCAGGGAGCTACTACTGAAGCAGCGACCATTTCAACATCTACTGTTATAGTAAGTTCAACTTATTTAGAATACTTCTAGAATACAACCCTTTCCAAAAAGCCATAGATGTGTCCAAGGTCCTGGTAGAATGGGCCTTGACCCTGCCTGGAATAGATATGGTACAGCAACTATAACAAAAGGTAAATAGCCTTAGAAAACCATTTGGAAATAGTCTGTTTTGACATGGGATGTCCCTTCTTCTTACCTTCACAATAAATGAACAATTAATCCAAAGATATGAAGATTTTGTTCTGCCAAAATAATACCCGCATTATCTATGGACAGCCAAGGTATGGAGTATCCTTTTTCCTTCATTTTTAGGTTCAAGAAAGAGAACAGGAAGATGGATAGTTTGGCTTAAAGTAGAGTTGGATACCACTTTAGGCATAAAGGGTGGATATGTTCTCAAAGAAAGCCTGCACCTAGGGAAAATGAGAGTACTATTTGGTTACATGACTACTCAGAGCCACAAAGTAAGCACATTGGATGCTCTGGGAATCAAATACAGAGCCTCTGCTCATATAGATATACTGCATATAGTCTTAACCAAATGTGCAAACTGCCAATGAGACAAGTTATATATGTTATGAGTTATTTCCACCAAAATCATGAGCAACTAAACCCTCAAACAAACAGTATTACTCTCCTTTTCAAACAAATGGGAAATAAACATGTATGTATACTCACCCTTTCTTAAATGTACACTTTTTTTTTAATTTCAGTAGAGCTCTGTATTTCTTGAGGCAGTCCACAGTCTCTCAGAACTTAGAAATTAATTTGTCAAGTTCCTTTAGTCTCTCTGCAGACTAGCATGACTTATCGAAATCAAAATGCACTAAAGAAAGGGTGCATCTGCACAATGACTGTCTTCCCTGGTAGGAACTTTTTTTTCCTTCAGGCCTGCTATTTTGAATAACCTCCTGATTTGAACATTCCCTCTTTACAACCTCTGTAAATTCCAAGGGAAGAATTTTGATTATCAGCACATCTGTCCCATTGAACTGCAGACACTGTACATTTCACCTCCATATCTTTGGGTACCCCATCCTTCTTCCTTGAGTTTTTGAAGACCGCAAAATTTCCTAATTCTTTCTCTGCTTCTCCTCTTCTTATCTTATTCATTTTTCAACTTACCTGTAAAATCCTTTCATATATGATGCAGAGCTATTGAACAGTCTTTCATAAACATCATATATATATATATATATATATATATATATATATATATATATATATATATATATATATATATAAAATGAACATGGAGGAGCTCTTGGATCTTGTAGCTCAGGCAGATATGACCCTAGCCCTGAGTAGCATACTACCGTTTTCTAGAATGATACCACAGTACAAGCAGAAAATGAATTGACTTCAACAATTGGCTAAGTTTCTGTTGTCATTCGAAGGAGATCCACAATCTCTCTGCCTGGGATGACATGATCGACAGACCTTGATGCTTTGCCAGAGATGGCCTGCATCTCTCACCCTTGCAATTCCAGATACTGACAAAGGGTCTTGCCACCCATATAGTGCTATTTTTAGGCAATGCCCTGAAGACAAAATTACCACCATAACAACTGTAAACAAACACAACTTGAGGGTAGTGCTACTCAATGCTAGAAGCCTAAATCTCAAAATGCACACACTCAAGTCATTCCTAAAACAGGAGAACATCGACCTCTATGCAGTAACAGTAACCTGGTTCAAGGCACCAGAGAGCACCCCAGCGCTACCAGGCTACACAGCATATCACACCTTCCAACCTCCAAACCTGGACCAAAGCCCCAAAGGAGGTGTCGACCAAAGCCCCAAAGGAGGTGACATATCCATCTTCATAAAGGACACGCACATCTCCAGATGTGTTGCCCAACATAATGCATCAGAGATACTACAGGTACAACTAACACTGGATAAAATGGCAATCCAGGTTTTAGCCTGCTATAGATCCCCCACAATGTTTCAAGACACCCACTCCACTTTCCTGAACACTCTGGAAAGCATTAGGTTCCAACCTAATACCCTTATACTGGGAAACATTAATTACCCCTCCATTAGCTGGGAAAATTACTCCTGCTCCAACTCATTTGCCCAATGATTTCTGGAATTCATTAACTCCAATGCCCTGGACCAACTCATTCTCACCCCCACCAGAGGCAGAAGCATTCTCTATATGGTCATCGCTAACATGGGGGACCACTGCTCTACACCAGTGATGAACTCCTCCCTGGTAAGTTCTGACCATAAATTAATCACATTCAGTATCCAAACCCCACTTGCACCCCCCACGAAGGAAACCACAGTGAAAAACTTTGTGCTTCTAAAGACAGAAGTGTCAAACTTCATGTTACCTACACAAACAGGAAAAGGATATATGGCCACAGAATCATATACCAAGGTGCTGTATGAGCATTTATACAAGTGCATGGATCATGCTAGCCCTAACAGAATCAAGGTCATGTCCTCCAAAAAAAGAAGCCAATCTGGTGGTCCCCTGCCATTAACAAGCTCTACAACAGAAGAAAAAAACTGTTGCAGAGAAGGGCCAAGTCCCAAGACTGGAAAAAATTCCTTGTAAGTCTCAGCAAAAAACTGAGAACCCTTATTAAAGCCTCCAAAGCTAGTTATGAAAACAAAATTGCGACAGCTTCTAAACATAACCAAAAGGCATTCTTTAGTTATGTCAGGAACCTGCATAACAATACGCAAGGGTGCTCTGAGCTATTGCACAATGGCACCACTTATACTGAACCAACATCCTGGCAGACAGGTTCAGTGCAAATTTTACCCCCCCACCCCACCCCCAAAAGAGCCCATCCCAATACCAAAGGAATGCCAAATCCCTCATATCATGGCTGCTCAGGTAGAAGCCATACTATCCAAAGACAAAAATACAGCCTCCATGGCACCTGATAATATACCTGGCTGCATGCTACATGAACTTCAAAGGGAACTGGCACCTCACCTGAGTGCCCTGTTCAACCACAGTCTCACTTCAGGCTTTGTCCCCACTGAATGGCACACAGCTACAGTCATTCCTCTCCACTAAGGGGAAGCGACTACTGACCCAGGAAAATACTGCCCCATCAGCCTGACAAGCGTAGTCTGTAAGGCCATGGACCGCATCATCATGGACCTCATAAATAAGGATATAGGGAACCTTCACACCCTAGATCCCTCATAGTTTGGGCTTGTGAAGGGCAGATCATGTCTGTTCAACCTGGTAGACTTCTTCAAATCTTTCACCTGAGTGGTGGATGAAGGCAAGATAGTCCATACAGCCTACCTTGAGCTGGCCAAGGCCTTCGACACTATCCCCAGTCAGGGATCATTGACAGATTAACAAACCTAGGCATCAACCTCTGCATCATAAGATGGGTTGCCAACTGGCTCATAGACAGAACCTACATGGCTAAAGCAGCGTACTCCAAATCCAACTACTGGGCAGTCACAAGTGGCATCCCACAAGGATCGGTCCTGGGTCCTCTCCTGTTTGGTATATACTTCCCTGAAGTTCAGGCCAATACCAATGGACTCTGGTTGACCAGGTTCACAGACAACTGCAAACTGTGAGCCAGTATTGACTTTCAAGCTAACATCGACATCCTACAAAAAGGACTCATTGACACCAAGGACTGGTGCCAGAACCATGGTCTTAAGCTCAATGCCAAAAAGTGCATCGTCATCCCCTTTGGGAAAAACTCAGTTCCCATGAACTACCACATCGATGGTAGCTCTCTCTCAACTCCCAAGGTGTGATAAGAGACCTAGTAACACAAGTAGATAGCAACCTCTCCTTCGACAACCATGTGGCCAATGTAGTTAGAAAGTCCTTCTGTGTGGCACACCACATTACAAAGGGTTTCTCATCCAGGAAGAAGGAGGTCATAATCCCTCTCTACTCATCCCTCATTAGAACCATTATAGAGTACAATGCCCCATTTGCCATGTACCTCACTAGACACCTGCAACAGCTGGAGAGGCCACAGAAATTCCTCACAAAGAGGATTCTGGGACTCAAACACTTGCCCTATGCAGACAGACTCAAAAACTATAGCTATACTCCATCTCATATTGCCTACTTACAGGTGATCTCTGCTTAGCATGCAAAGCCATGTTGGACCCAGTGTTACTAGACATGCTTCATCTGAAATAGACCCAATCCTTCCGCATCACATGGTCCAAGGATCTCAACCTCATCACCACAATAAACAGAACCTGCTGGAGGGACAGGTTCCTAACCCAGAGAGTACCCATACTCTGGAATAAACTCCCCATTCATGTCAAGCAGAGTTTATTCCAGAGTATGTTGAGCGCTTTCCTCTACATTAAGTAGACTTCATCAGAACATTTTTAAAAACCATTAACTTGATGTTAAAATACATTCTCTTAACCAATCACATTCTAATTGGTTAATTAATTATTTTTTGCATTAATCTTTTGATTTCCATTTTTATTTCACAGTTTTATTAGCTTTTATTTTTGATTTATAATGGAGCTAAAGCCACCATCAGTCTCCCCCGTGGAGACTAACATAGTGCTCTTCCACTCGTGAAAGCCACAGATTTTCCCCCTTATTGATAATTAACTTCCTCATCTCTTTGCACCCACACAGTCTAGGTTTCCTTCTGCCCGATTTTAAGAAAACCATTGAGTCCCGTAACTTACGATAATTTTTAGTTAATGGTCCTTTGGCCATTGTTTTGCATTTGGTTATGGTGGTTTGTAGTAGCTCAAGAGTGCAGCTTTTGTTTTTTGTAGAATGCTTATACAGAGTGTACTCACTCACATCCAGTAAAACTAGTCCCCGGACATCTGAGTATGCAGTAAAAAAGGGGTGTTCCCTTAGCCATCAGAGTAGGTTTTCCTGAATGGAACGTAAGCAGCAGGGAGGGCACAAAAAAGTTCACTTGCTTTCTTAAAGATGTAAATGACTTGACTGGCTTCTATATTGCGATGCCATTTGGCTGTAACTGTGATATACAAGCCATTCAAAAATCACAAAGTGGAGCAATGGCTTCCCATTGCAGAACAGCGGGACAGTGGGCTTAATCGATTGCAAAGCGGAGCATTCTGCACAATCCGGAGCAATTGGCTGCTCAGAGCATAACTGCATCTTTATACGTGCTAATCTCACATTTCTGATTTCTGCACTGATTTTGATGGTCATTTGTTGTCATGTAGCTATTTTATCTGAACCCATGGAAGAGTTACAAGAGCAAACTGCCACCTGCTGGACTGCTAAATCTACACCTTGTGGCCATAGCTTCTGCTTCTTGACAGAAGCCAAATATGAGAGAGGAAGCAATCAAAAATTGGGAGAAGAAGAAGAAGAAAATGAAAAATGCCATAGTGGTATACTGACATGAAACACTGGAACACAGAGGTGATGCAATACTCCATGTTCGAGCCGTGACACTGTGCTTACATTGAGATTAGCTCTGTGTAAGCTTTATTAAATCGCAGGAAAAGTGTTCATTTTAAAATCACAGGTAATTGCCACCACAGATTGTTAAAAAAACTCTAGAAAATCCCTTCCCTATACATTTTAACTCCATGTTGAATAGGTCACGTCTTTAATATGAAAAATACTTTTGGAGATGTAAAATAATATTAACATTTATTGGTAACACATTTTTATACACTTATACTATTAAAATAATTCCAGACAGAACTTCAATATTTTGCCCATCTTTCTGGCATGCATTTTATTTTAGCTAAGCGTGTAGTATCATTCAATGTATCTATTCTTAAAGTTATTAATTACTTTTCACCTCTTTGATGTTTGTTAATGACATATACAGTTACAGAAAACTGAAAAAATCTACATCTTTGTCTCAACTCCTGTACTTGTTTTCAATAATTTATCACAAAGAAATTAATTCCTGTCATAGTATTGACAGAGTTTATTGGTGTAATGTTTTGCCATTAGCCATTATTTTGGAATTTTGATATAGTTGCTTCTAATCACTAATGAATTTACGGATAGTAAATTAAAATACATATATGTTATTCTTTTTGTCCGATATGATGCAATAAAAAGGTTTTCTTTAAGGTTAAAACTCATGAATGTACACAAGGGTGCATGGACACACACACGCACACACACACACACACACACGCACGCACTCACACACACACACACACACACACACACACACACGCACGCTCTCACGCACGCACGCACACACACACACGCACACACACACACACACACACACACACACACACACACACACACACACACACACACACACACACACACACACACACACATGCACGCACGCACCCACCCACACACACCCACACTACATGGCTATACTGACCTGAGATTATGTACCATTCAAATATCAGCTGTACCGCTTCAGAAAAGGAAATATGGCATAATTAAGCAATAACTGATGACATGGTGTGGTATATTGAAGATTTACCCATGGTTGGTGTGGTTTAATCATGAGGGTGAAGCCCAAGTGATTAAATAAAGCCAACCGTGGGTAAATTTCAATATACCAAAACCATGGAGTTGGTTATTGCTATTATACAATGGCATTATTTAAGAAAAAAAATTGCTTACTTTTCTTAAATAATGTCTTTGTATAATGACACACTACTGTTCTTCTGCTCGTTGTGGTACACTGCTTCCCTGTTTTGATGTACTGAGCATGCATATGGAACTTGCGTCCCACGCATACCCAGTACATCAATGCTTTGAAATGGAAGCAATGGAGGAAAGTATGTCTCTGTTGCTCTGTTTTTTTTTTTTTTTTTTTTTTATTTGTTAAAAAAAAAAAATGTTTTGAGCACTTTATACCAATGGAAAAATGTCAGGGTGACTGGACATTTTTCCGTTGGTATATTGTGCAATTTACAATGGGCATGCTGGCTAATCAGCATGCACATTTTGGAATATTAATGGGGGATCATTGTATAATTGGATATATACCACTGCATACATGCAATAAGATCAAATGACTTCAGCATTAAGCTGCATTTGAATTCATAAGACAGAATAATCATCTTAGGTGCATTTAATATCCAAGAATTATTCCTAAAAGTTTTACTAAGAACTATCAATGATGGCTGCTTAGCCAACAAGTATAGAGTTTTACAAGCATTGCTCTGTACCAAGCTAGCATGGTGCATTACATTCAGGTTCACTCAGAGTATATGTTTTCTTTTCTAGTTTGAGAGTGTAATAGAAGGTTAAATATTTACATCACAAGTAAAAAAAAATGAAACAGCTTATTACTCAGAAGCACTTCTAGTCTTTTTTTTCAACATTCTGTGTTTCAGTCAAACATACTCAAACCATGCCTATATCTATCTGTCTTTTTATATATAGAATAAATATAGACATATAGATACTTATCTATATGCTTCTATATTAAATTAAAATATTTTGCCATGGAAAAAAGCTACCATAAAAGTATCCACTATTGATTATGACAGTATAGTCAAACCAACTTCAAAATTAACTCCTTAATGATAGGATATCATTTAAGGTATGTTTTGGATCATGGTGTCCATTTAGAAATCTCAGGAAGACTTACTAAGCACTGTCAAAGAATGACAATGGTATAGCCATTTTATATCCTAATCACCTCTCTATAACTAGTTCAATCCTCCCACTTCCCTCTTTCTCTACAGCTGAACCCCTACTTGCTAATGTTAAACTTAACAACTTTACCACTGTAGCTGTTATAGCAATTTATATCCCCCCAGGAGACAATCTTAGCATACTTGAGAACATTCTATTCCACCTCTCCCAGACCATACACAATGAAGCCATCATACTAGGGGATGTTAACATAGATTGTCTGTCAATACAAACTCCCAATACTACCTCTTGTATCAACTTACATGTGTTCGAGCAATTAATTACTACTCCTACCTATATTAATAAATCACACCTTCCACAGTCTCTTCTGGACTGGATTTTGGTGTCTCACCCCCAAAACTACCATAACCCTCACACTCAACCAAATGCCCTTAGTGATCACTGCTCTGTCACAGTTACCAGATAAAGTACCCACATTACAAGACCTTTCAAGTTCATCACATACCATAATACCTCATCTTTCAGTTCTGACTCTTTCATTGATCAACTCTCTAAAATAAACTGGTCCCATCTCACCACTCTCCCCTAAGATGAGGCTGTCTACTCCTTTAACTCCACCTTCCTTAACATCCTTGACTCCCTGGCTCCTCTTTGCACAATAAGAGTCAAAACTAACTCCGCTCCTTGGCTGACCAAATCTACTCGTACCCTGATGAAAAACCATGATAAGATATGGAAACTATGGACTAAAACTAAAATCCCTTCTCTCCTACAGACCTATAAAGAACTTAGGAATCAAATAAAGAAAGTTATCAACAAAGACAGGTCTAACTTCTATGCTAACCCTCCCACTACCCTACAAACAGACCCTATAAAATTCTGGAACTCAATCAACCATATACTATACCCAGGAAACCCTTCCCCTCCTAACCCATGTCCAAATAAAACAGCAGAAGAAACTGCCATTGCATTTAACAATCATTTTATTGATTCAATAATTGCCATAATAAATGCTCTTCCCACTACAAAAAATGTTAAGATCTCCAAAATCCTTACCTCTCCTCCCCATCCTTCTAACACCTTTTCCCCTTAAGTCTGTTTCAACTAACTATATTAAATCCTTCCTCAAACCTTGCTCCTCCTCAGCAGATAATCTTCCTTCCTATTTCCTACAGATTGCTACTGAACCTCTAGCCTATCCTCTTTCCATCCTGATTAACTGACCCATCTCTGAATCATATGTCCCAGCAATATGGAAAACATTCTTCACATTATCTATACACAAAGGTGGTAATTCTTCTGATATATCAAACTTCAGACAAATTGCTATACTGTCTCCCCTCTCCAAAATACTAGAGAAATGCATTTACAAGCAGATAATGCAATACCTTCTTCAAGAGAGCCTTCTAACACAGACATAACATGGATTCCATCCCAAACGCAGTACCACAACTGCTCTAATATCCTTCATCAGTACTGTATCTCTGGCCCGTGACAATAATAAACTAGTTTCATTAATATTCCTCAATATCTCCAAAGCCTTTAACAGCATCTCCCATCCCTTCCTCTTGGACAAAGTATCCCCTTTAAAATTCTCTCCTCCCACCATATCCTGGTTTTCTAGCTATCTCTCTAACTACCAGCAAGCTGTTAAATGGCACTCTGCACTATCCCACCCTTAACGCCTCAATAGGAGTCCCCCAAGGATCCATACTTGGACCGCTGCTCTTTAATATTTTCACTAACCTACTTTCTACCTCTTGTCCTCACTCCACAATTGTACAATACACAGATGATTCAACTGTCATCACCATTGTTGACAATCCATCTGACCTCCACTCTACTACCCAAGCATCATTCAATAGAATAGAGACATGGCTTTGTGATAACAAATTAATTCTTAACGCTAAGAAAACTAAGCTCCTACTCTTCCTCCCCAAAAACCTCATAAATCTCAAAACTATATTTTCCATCCTATCAAGCAATAACACTATCATCACTGCTGAACCTAGCACTAAACTGCTGGGAGTCATAATAGATGATCAGCTTAGATTTGATCTCCAAGTCACCAATTCTATCAAAAAGACTCAACAGAAACTTGGACTCCTTTATAGTAACAAAAGACATTTAACCAACACAGCCAGAACAACTATCTCCCATGCATTTCTTCTTCCAACCCTTCTTTATAGCTGTCAAATATTCACTAACCTGAACACCACACTCATTACTAAATAGGAAACTACCTATAATAAGGTTGCCAGATTCGGTGCAAACCAAACCTACAAGTCTCACCATTGCTTATCTCTTAAACAGTTGGATTGGCTCAAATTACCTCATTTTCTCCTACTACATCAACTATAAATTATCCACTCTATCCTATGTCAACCATCTTTCTGTCCTAGCCTTCTATCTATTATATCTAAATATTCCCCAACCAGGACACTACATAGCTCAGACCAAGGCTCCCTACAGATTTACCAACCCAAAACCAAAATAGGAAGTTTACTTTATAGCCCAGCTGCAAATTGGAACCAACTCCCCCATGAAATTAGGTCCCTTGACCATACCAAGCATTGCAAGCTAGCCACTCAAATATACCTAACAAACAAATGGTCCTGTCACTGTAGTCACCCACCCTGAATCAACCCTACCCCCTTTTTTTTATACCTCTTCCTCTATCAGCCCACTGCATTTCCTTATTCCTTATTTCTCCCACTATATCCTTCCCTTCTATTTTCCCTCTCCCTCCTCTTCTTCTCCTCCCCTGCCTATCCCAAATAAACTTCTAGCCCTCTGTCCCACTTTTAAACATCACATCCTCATTCTATATCTTTTTGTACTTGTACTGTATATAACCTAACAAGAAATATGACACATTATTTCATTATTACATTGTACCTGAGTGTATTTTTCTATATGATTTATTGTAAATGTTATCTTGTTACAGTTTGTCTAGTTGCCACTGATGATTTCTTAACTGCCTGTATGTATAATTGTATATACTCACTGTAGAAGCTTTTCTCCCCAGGTCTCCACTGAAAACGAGCCAACCGTTCAGCTGGACTAACCCGGTCAACAAATATAAAATAAAATAAATAAATAAATGACTCATATGTAATCCAAAAGGAACACTCAGTGCAGGAACCATTGGAGATATATGATCTTTCCAAAATCAAAGTCTGACAAAGACTTAAAGAAATAATGCTTAATAAAAAATTCAATTGAGCACTTTCATCCCTATTGCATGGTTTTCAGCAGAACAAAATCAATTCAATGTACCACATATTTATACAAACACTCATTACAAACTAACAATCAATTTTTTTTTTCGAATTAATCTAAATTGGTACAATTTAAAATATCATAGCCGTTGTTATTTATTTTAAAGGAAGAACAAGAAATGCCCTCTTATGCATAGCATGCCATAAGATAGTTTTACCTTAATTCCACATTTAAAGTTTGGTATTTTGCATTGTACTTGGTATCCTTTAGACCTGTGTGTATTACGTCTGTTCAGAATGTAGTGCATCTACAGAGATTACCTGAAATGAGTTTGCATTACAGTAGAAGTAAAAAAGAAAATCATGCCTGTTTCTTCAGAAATGCAAACTTTTTGCTACTGGAAAGATGCTGCCACCACAATTCCCTGTACTGACAGTGGCAATACGGCTGATCCAACTTTATCAATGATGTGTGCATAAGCCCTCAATGATGTGTACATAAGTCCTTATGGAATGAGTGGCTGTCACACATATACTTTATATGTGAGTATCCATTTATATATGCCTTGGATGTTTGACTTAGTACTGTCTTAGTGAGAGTGGTATATGGCATTTCATGCACTGGTAGCAATGTATGGTTTCCCAGGTATTTCACTGTTACAGTTGGACATTTTGCATTATACTCAGTTATATAAGGATGTCGGAATAATTTCTAGGGTAGGAAAAACAATTAATGTCCAGAACATACTTATGGTCAGTTGTTATATCATAAGTAGAAGACACATATATTTTTACATAAACAAAAACAATGTTGCAAAAACATACCACCACCAAAATTTCCACCATTGACCATGATAGCATAGCTATAGTAGCTTAAGCACTGGGGTGCATTGCTATCCTTAAGGGATGAGTTGAGAAGCATTTTTTATAAACTGAGGTTTTAATTATAATTCCATCAGGTTTCAGTTATAAATTCTTTAATGTTTTACTTAAAGAGGTCAAAAATAGACGTGTATGTAGTATTTTGTTTAGAACTATGAAATAACATGTTTTACTGTCATTTCACAGTGACAGTTAGTCATAGCATATTACATTTGGTCTCCATGATGAGTAGTATATCACTTCTGTTCATGGTGACAGAATGCAGTATATGTCCAAAATGTATTTGGTTTGAGCTGTTATTAAACAAGAAGGGAAACTTGTGTATTTATCTATTGAAAATAAATAGTTGTCAATGGAAAATCACCAAAAGAAATACTCTCTGTACTGACCATGACAATCTGATACAGTCAATTTCAGCACTGATCATTGGTTATGTCATTAAGAATGAAATTGTTAGATTACATGCACTTTTCACCAACATTTCTGTGTAGGGTTCCCAAAAGTTTTACTAAGAGCTATCTACAAATATTTATTTTTATTTGTATTTATTTCCTTTGTTGATCACAGACCATCTTCAGCAGCAATCCAGGGAGAAAAGTTTCAGTATTGTGCAAAGCAGTTTATTGTCAGATCTTGAAGCCCATAAAACTAAAACTCATAATCCTGAGACCGTAATATCAAATGACCAAAACACTGCAGACCACAAGATCAAACTCCTGCATTTGCCTCCTTGCAGAACCCTCATCCATATCAGTACTTATATAAACAATCCTGTCTTGGTTTGTGATTTATTGATCTTTACTGTTAAAAAGAGTTGCGACTGTCAGCGATAGTGAGCAGAATCTACTGTGCACATTAGTGTGTGACATGAATTCCAACTTTTGTCTGACTTTCAGAACTTGAAGGTCAGAACAACTTTACTGTACTTAATTTAGTATTTAGTTGTATATTGTTTTTGTGATTTTTCTCATAGAATTTGATTTAAGTTCTCTTTGAATTCTGTGATAACTGATTTTGATTATTCTTTTGTTTTATAATTTTTAATTCATTTGAAGCTGAATGCGGATTCCCTTAAATGAGAATGCCATTAATGATTTGCTAAAGACCATATACCTTGTAAAGTGCAATAAGCTGTGTATATTTAAAGGTAGCATCCAATAACACTGTTAATCTGTGTTCATGTCAAAAGCTGGATGATTTGCTTACCATTATTTGTAGTAAATCTAGAGTTACTGATGATGATTGCACTTGTGCAATTTGCACAGCTTGGAGAACTGCTGTTGCATATGTTAATGACTGGACTGGTGAGATAAATGTTAGACACAGAGCAACTAGAACACATTTAGGAATGGATGTGTCAGTTGTAAAGATCACTCAACCCCTATGAAACAAGACAATGCCCTGACAACTCTGGACTTCTGGATGCAAGAATTTAGCAGTCCAAGGAGTCAGAGTGTTTCGAAGAAAATTTAAAAAAAGAACGAAAAGAAAACATTCACAAGAAATAACAAGGAAGTAAAAGAAACTGAATAATGTCTGGAAAGAGAAGAAATACTGAAAAGGATACTGCTTTGTTTTGCAACATGCATACTGCAGGGAAGAATTACATTTTTCTATCAGAAAAACTTCAGTCTACAGAAAAAGTAGCATTTTTCCAAAAGAGAAGGTAGAAAAAAGAGGCACTGGGCAAGTGAAAAGGAATAACTCAAAACCGAACGTGGAAGTGTTGGAAAATATTACTTTAAGAAAAAAGAGAAGAAAGACAGACGTTGACAACACGGCTCAAGCTGTTTATGTACAAAGCCAGCTGGATGAGAATCGTATGCTTGTAAATGTAATATGCAATGAAAACAGTGGGATTAATAAGACTAATGGTGATGAAGATCATTCCTTTGTAACAACTGATAGATCAGATATTACTGAATTAGAAAATGAAGATTCATCAGATCTGGTCAGCAAAGATATTCTTGTAATTGGAGAGTCAGTTATTGGAGGAACTGATACTTATATTTGCAGAGAAGAGAATGAATATCATATAGTGTTATGCTTGCCAGGAGCAAAAATAGAGGGTATGAGATAAGCCTTAGAATTCTTTAGTGTAAGGAAGTATGGTTCTGCTTTTATTCAAGTCAGTACAGATGATCTCATCTGCAAGGGACCTTACAGCCCTCTTAGATAATATAGCTTGTAGTGGTGTTAGTGCATATTTTTCTCAAATCACATATAGAAAAGAGAGTCAAGTCACTGCAAATGAATAGATTTTTGGGGTAAATACCTACCTGAAAAAAATGTCCCATTTTAAAAAATAGAAATATGTAGAGTATCTGAGCCTAATTTTGGATACACTTGTATTTAAACAGGCTGGTGTGCATTTGTTAAGATCAGGGAAGAGAATTTTGACAGTAGATATTTTGCAAAAGTTGACAAACACAAGGCAAGATTTTTGCCAGGTCAGAAATGTAACAGTTCAGAGATAGCAACATTTTGATGCTTCTCTGATGGTTAATACTAGGAGCATTAATAATATTTTTATTGGAAAATTTGCTATGTTCCCACAAGATTGATGTTGCTATTGTTTGTGAAATATTGCTATAGAACAATGACTCAAAACCAATTCTGCCAGGGTATAACTGTTTTTATTGCGACAGACATTCTAACAAAAAATCAGGTGTAGGTGTTATGTTAGGGATTAAAGATAGGTATGAGACCTGTGATTAGTACAAGTTCAATGATAACACCAATACTTTAGACTGTGTAACTTTGACAATAAAGACAACCCTGGAACATATAACAATTGTTGGAGTGTATAGATCACCAAAGTCAGGGGCTGATGATCTAGAGAAATTCATACATTTCTTGGCTGAAAGACAGGCGGGAAGAATAATAGTGGCTGGGGACTTAAATTTATCACAAACAAGCTAGAATAATATTGATTCAATGACATTAGTAAGGAAATTATTCATAATGCATGTTCGAGAACAAAAAAATTCTTCAGAGTGAACAAAAAACTACCAGAGAAAGGAATATACTAGACATTGTTTGTGTCCCTAAAAAAGCTACTGTTACTTCATGTCAAGTTTTATCACCACTGATGTGCAGTGATCATGGGGTTATAAACATTAATTTGTTGTTAGATAATTCTCCCCAAACTGAAATTGAAACTAATGCACAGAAGATTAAATACAGATTATATGGAATCAAAACATCCACTATATAAAACTAATTGGAGTGATGCATTCAGTGGAAAAACTGTGGAATGAATGTGGAAGTTTTGAAAGATGAATTGATTGAGTGCAAAAAAAAAAAAGTTTAACATCAGGATCTAGGCATGCAATGTCAGGGGGACACTTTTCCATAAGAACAAGATACTTGATTAAGGTGAGAGACAAAAATATAACAAATAGAATAAAGGTCAAACTACAGCTTTTGAAAACTGAAATAAACTACCTGGACAAACAAGTGAAGCACAGTGTGAGACAAGATCAAGATAAATTTGAATAAAATTTATATAATAATATTGTGCATAATAGGAAACCATTTTATAGATACATAAGATGTGAAAGGAGTAAAGACATACAAATTGATAAACTGTATGTAGAGTCTAAAATATATTCTCAGACACAACAGATTATAGATGTATTTACAAAATCCTATGTAAAACAGCTTGGCTCCACAAAGAGGGTGATACGTTGTGATATCCAGGTAGCCTTAGATACTGGAATCAAATTAGATAATATTAAAAAGAAATATGCAAACTAGATCCAAACAAAGCACTGGGAGAAGATGGAATTAGTAATAATGACCTGAGAACACTTCAGCAAGAACTTATAGTACTATTGTATTTATGATTTACTAGGTCATATAAATACTGGCAGATTCCTCAAGATTGGAGTAGGACAAACCCAGACTGAAAAAGACCCTTTAGACTACTTTCATATTGTGGAAAAATAATGTAGAATGTAGTATTGGATACATTATTGTCAGAACTGGAACTTGAAACCATGTATCAGCATGCAAATGTTGAAAATACATATATTGTCACCTGTAATGTGTTGTTCATTGCAATATGATAACAGCTACAAATGAAAAATTGTGCTGTGATGTAATTTATATAGATTTAACTTCACTTCAGCATTTAACAGGGTTTTACACAAAACACTGATCAATAATTTTGAACAATTAGGTATTGATTTGCTCTTGAGTTTTTCTAATCATATCAATATCATATTAATGGTTGTTATAGAACAATAGGTTGTATAAAAAAAAGATTTCTAAAGTCTAAGAAATCAGAATGATGAAGCCATTATTTGTTAATTACATTAGACCCAAACTTGAGTATGAAATAACAATATGGAAGCATTATAAGAAAACAAACATGAGTAAACTGGAAAGACTACGAAGGGCATCCATGAATGTAAGAATTTAAGTTATTAAAAATATCTGAACTTATACAGTGTCTATTACAGATATTTAAGAGGAGATCTTATTCAGGTATATAGAGCATTTAGAGACAACTACCTCTGGGAATGTTTGGGATTATCAAACAGTAGTAGAGAATCACCAGACAACTTATGTAGAAGATTCTATAAGAATAAAAAGTGTACTAATTGGTTCTCTGAGAGATCAGCTGATGCACGGAGCAACTACCAAATTATATTAAAGCAAGCACTAATTTAGATATTTTTAAGAACATTCTGGACACTTATTATGGGAACAACTGTTTTGATATATTGGCAGGCTAGAAGGGCATTAATGCCCGTGTTTGAAATATTTGTATATATGTATGCATGTATGTATTTATGTTAGCGCTCATTCCTGTATCCACATTATTGAAGGACCCAAGTTAGGACTCTTTTCTAAGTTCACACTGTTAAGGGGATTTGGTATATCATGAGCAGTCCACCATGGAGACAGAGGGCCCATAGTATATCCTCATCCTTAATATCTGTAAACCGATGATTTTAGCCGGATGTGCCCTTAATTGCCTGTGTCTTAGGCATATGCCTGTTGGGATGGAAAACACTAAAATTAACAGCCATGGTCCTACATGGGTATTACACATTGTAATAGTTTGAGAATTATATTAATAGGTCATCTTACTAGGTCCCAAAAGCAACATACATATAACCACAATAATAACACCACAATCTTAACCATTTCCATTTGCCCTAACTCCCCAACAAAACAATAACAGGTGCATGACTGAAAATTATCAGGCATACTACCTCACAATGATAGGTATAATATACATGCATGTTGTGGTAAGGGTCTTGTATAAACATATGTTGAAGGTACCGAACATTACATTGGCACACAACAACTTATATTTAAAAAGTGCTACTTTAGCATGCTGGCAAGCTACTACGGCCAATACACATGGATGATATATCACAGTAGACATCTCTTCTACTATTATAGCTGCACTGACAAAAAACTGAAAGTGTTCCTAGTAGTCCTTAGAGTACACATTATATAAATGTTAACATTGTAAAAAGAAGCAGGTGTAACGAGTAACACAAACCTTAATGTTGACAACTATTGTACTGCAGCAACAAGATTAGTAGTGGCATATTGTATGCAACAGAAAATCATCTTCAGGCTTTTTGTTTTGGCAACAGAAATGTGAGTATAGTTTCTAGCTAACTCCAGGACTCTTACATTCAAATTAACATAGTGATCAGCAAACCACATGTTTAAAATGAATACAAATTATACATACCTAATATGGTAACTATATGCTACCAAACAATCCCTTCTAAAAGGCAACAGTAAACATGGACAACTTTTGACCATGTTCTTTGTGAAACAGTGGAGCTGTTACTGTGGCATCATCAGCAACAACTGGGAGTATGGGAAAATCCATACTGCAGGCACTTCCCACCAGGTGAAGCTTGCTGTATCTAGTACCACATTATGGTAGAGCTTTCATTTTGCTGAGAAGATCAGTTGTTTTCAATGGGATTCTATACTAATTTAGCCACATAAAGTGGTGAAAATTTCCAATTCACAATGTCAAATTATTTTGGCATGGTGATCCCCATTCCCCCTTTGCAACTGGGCTATGTTTACATTTATTTAGTGGGGTAGTACACTGATCACACCTGAACATTTACAGGCACTGCCAGTATGTGTTTGTAGATACAGCAAGGTACTGAATGAGGATTTGTGGAGCTCAAACGTTTGTATTCAGGCATGGAGTAACTGCTTGGAGTAGCTTATTACTCCACATCAAGATCACATTAGAATCAGGCCTGAAATCTATATCCACTCACAGTATAGGAATGAATCTCTGACTTGCTCAGTAGCATCTTAGAACCCTATTCATTAATATCTTAAATAATTGTATAGGGCTGTACATAGTAACATCCAGTGACCATGGTTTACACAATTTAGCAGGCAGAATTAGACACCCTCAGTTGCAGGAATATACTGCTGAGTACCTGCAAGAACCAATGAACACAGTATGAACATGACTAGCTGCCCTATGGAGCACAAGACACAAGGCTGGAAACACTGCACAAGACTCAATGCTAAAATCATATGTTATGGCAATGGCACTGCACATTGGCATGTAAAGAGACAGCCTAGATTACTCCTATATGCTGATATGCTTCTTAACAGGGCAGACGTAAGCAACACGAGCTTTGCAATAGTGAGGGAAATTCCTAAAATGTGCACTTTGTCAATGACAGAGGTGTGTATACCACAGTCCTTGTGTGATGTAGACAAACCTGTTATCACACACTACCTTATCCAGACCACTTTTGATAATGGCAACTTCAGCCAATGGGATCGTGCACAATACATGATCCCATTGTTACTTTATTTATTTATTTTTGATTGCTTGTTTACTGGGGTAGAGTACTGATCTTAATGGACCATTTGCAGGCACAGCCCAGGTGAACAGGATCACATGAGAAATTAACAAAACATATTTACAGATGCAAGAATATGTTACAACTTTAGCATAGTCTTACCTTAATACCTTAATATGGTAATGATCTAAGTGCTATCCAAAAGCCTAAAGGCTGTGATTCATTCATGCCAGCAGCATGCAGAACCAGTGTGTGAAGCAGCCAACTACTGTATATCATGTTTTACAAGATAGCTACTGCAGCTGGTTGCTAAGGCAAGCTGTACAGTATCAGCTGCCTTACTCAGTAGCACTGTGTATTGCTGTCAGGCAAAAGAGTATGATCTGTCACTGTGGAGCACAGAACTTGGCAAATGGTGCACATCTATGTACCATCCAGGATACTCCAAATGGGTCTGTGCACCTGCAGAAACTGAATCATGGTAGGCCATGGTGGAGTACATTATATTGGCCTGTAGATGCATTTATACACCTGGCGTCTTATGTGCATAAATAAAAGGGTTAGGGTTCTTTAAAACTTTTTACTGAGCTCCACGCATTATATATTATCTAAACTCAGATTCACTGGATATGTGCTTGTGTATATTATTCAAGGAAAACAAATTATAGGGAAAGGGGGAAACAAAAGAAAAAAAGAAGTTGTATAAGAGTTACTTCCTCGAGAACCATTCCAGGTAACCAAAGGATGAAATCTTCTCCAGGTATTCAGACTAACATGCCTAGGGGATGGATGATCACTCAGTTTGTGAAAAGATAGGCCACCATAAATGCTGTGCTTTTATTGGGATTGAGTACTGAATATCCCTTTGAATTCTGGAATGCTAGACATAGGATATAAAACTTCTCCCCTGCCAGAATATTAAATGGTTTCTAACATTGGTAGATCATTTTCTGTGATATTTTAATAAGTACATGCAGTAACTTCCATTCTCACTCCATTAATGGTTGATGGAGACACAGCACTGCCAAAGGTAATCCATTGTCAAGATGATATAACCAAACTGGAAGCAAAGCTCTCTTCACCCAATACTGGACTAGACAGTCAAGAGGAGAAGGTAAACACTTGCACCACACGACACTCATCATATAGTCCCTAAAAACGTACACCACCAAAATACACACATAGAAACACAAAACACACACCTACATTCGCAGAGGCTCTCAAATAAAATCTACCCAAGCAACAGGAACCTCCAAAGCAGAAACACAAGCAACCTCCACCCCCCCCAGCACAACCCAAATGACACATAGCCCACAAACTCAGTGTGCCACTCAACCATAGCCCATAAGGCACAACAACATACCCAATACTCTAGTCATAGGTGACTCTATAGTCAGGCACACTGATGTTCCACTCAACATCTGTTGATTTTTATAGTTTGTTTTAACACTTAATCTTGTAGCTTACTTTGCAGTTGTGTGAAGATTGTGTTTCAGAACTCATTGTAAACACTAAATAAGCTACAAATTACTACAGCACTCAACTTTCCTCACTTGTCTAGAGGAAAACAGTTTTTAGTACTTAATAAGCACCTATCCAGGCATGTCTAAGGATCAGCTCCCGGTGTTTTCTCCTGTCTACCTGATTAATCTGGGCATCTTCTGGCAATGCAGCAATTGCCTCATACATAGACAACCCTCTCCTCCTACCACCCAACACTACAATCTGTGAGAGATGCATTTATATAACCAAACTGGAAGCAAAGCTCTCTACACCCAAGACTGGACTAGACAGTCAAGAGGAGAAGATAAACACTTGCACCACACCACACTCATCACATAGTCCCTCAAAACCTACACCACCAAAACACACACATAGAAACACAAAACATACACCTACATTCACGGAGGCTCTCAAAAAAAATCTACCCAAGCAACAGGGACCTCCAAAGCAGAAGCACAAGCAACTGCCTCCACCCAACACAACCCAAATGACACATAGCCCACAAACTCAGTGTGCCACTCAACCACAGCCCATAAGGCATAACAACGTACCCAACACTCTAATCATAGGTGACTCTATTGTCAGGCACACTGATGTTCCACTCACCAGGCTAAACAAGGAGAAAGATACTGTCAGCTGCCTGTCAGGTGCCAAGATCTGCCACATAATGCATGCATTCAGGTCACTCCACAGCAAGTACAAATATGACTCTGTCATTGTCCATTTTGGTGTGAATGACCTGAGACATACCTCCCTGGACTACATGGAAAGAGACATGGAGGAGCTTTCTGATCTTGTAGCCCAGGCAAGTATAACCCTAGCCCTGAGTAGCATCCTGACATCACCCAGAATGATACCACAGTTCTGGTGTCATTCTAAGAGGATCCAGTATCTGTCTGCCTGAGATGACATGATTGACAAACCACGATGCTTTGCCAGAGATGGCCTGCACCTGTCGCCCTTGGGATTCCGGATACTGGCTAAGGCTCTTGCCACCCCATAGTGCCTTTTTTAGGCAAGATTCAAATGACAAATTCATCACTGTAACAGGTACAAACAAGCAAAATCTGAGGGTAATGCTACTTAATGCTAGAAGTGTAAACCACAAAATGCGCTCACTCGAGGCACTCCTTAAAATGGAGAACATCAACATCAGTGCAATGACAGAGACCTGGTTCAAGGCTCCAAAAAGCACCCCTGCATTACCAGGCTATAATTCATGCAACACCTTTCGGCTACCTAACCTGGACCGAAGCACTAAAGGTGGAGGCGTGTCCATATTCATTAAGGATATCCACACCTCCAGGCTAGTTGCTCAGCATAATGTATCTGAGATTATCCAAGCACAATGAACTCTGGGCAAGACCGCAATGTAAATTGTAGCTTGCTACAGATCCCCCACCATGCTCCAGGATTCCCACTCCTCATTTCTTGATACACTGGAAAATATTAGGGTACAACCTAACACCCTAATAATGGGCGATTTCAATGACCCCACCATTAACTGGGAAAACTACTCATGTACCAACTCTTGTGCTCAATGTTTTCTGGAATTCATAAATTCCAATGCCTTGGATCAACTTATCCACACCCCCACCAGGGGCAGCAACATCCTAGACCTGATCATTAACAACATGGGTAACCGATGTTCCACACCAGAGGTCAATTCCTCGTTGGTCAGATCCGACCACAAGCAAATCACCCTAGACATCCACATCCCACCCCCCATTAGGGAAACCACCGTAAAACATTTCTGCAAAGCCAACTTCAGGCTTCTTAAGACAGAAGTGGCAAACTTCACGACACCCATGCTGACAGACAATAGAGATACGACTGCTGGATTCTATACAATTGCACTTTATAAGCACTTACTCGAGGGCATAGATCGTGCAATCCCTAACAGAACCAAGATTTATGCTTTGGTACATTTACATTTGTTGATAATCCAATTTTGCTAGTACAGTTTTATATTCTGCTTATCATTTACCTTCTTAAAGTTGAATTTCAGTGCCTTTCTGTTCCCTTGTTCTTTGTGTCTGCCCCCTCCCACACTAAGACATTGTGCTAAAGTTTCTGAAAGAGCACCAATACTGGCTTTATTTGATTTGATTCCTCTCTGTCTAGCCTGCTGTGTCTCTGGCCTCCACCTATTATGGTAATCTGGTTGCCAAAGCCCACCCCCCCACAACTTTCATTGCTCCTGCCTGTTTTATAAGCTATTTAAGTTCACTTTCCACTTCTCGTTTTCCAGAAATCCATCCTAGAAAGCAAAGTCTCCCTATAGAATGGGTAATAACTGTAAACTGTAAATCAGTAAATTCAGCACAAATACCTTGTGAGCTGACAAGCTTAGAGAAGCTAATTGTGTGTCAAATGGAAATAATTACAGATTTAGTAGAACTCAGTATTGTCAAAACATTGAAGGTAGCAGAATTTAGAACTGTTTAGCATAATCTTCCCCAATGTAGCACTCTTATACGTCTGCATTAATAAAATACCCTTAATAACCTTCTAACCCCAATTCACTGCCTCCTTATAGCTCACCAAATGAGTGGACAGCATGCATATACAATTTTATAACTTCTTTGTAGCAAGCTTGGTGGATATGAGCATCTTGAGAGAATGTAGCAATTGTGTTATGTTTATCGATGACCACTTAATACTTAAAGAAACACCCACAGTATGTGAGAGGAGTATTTATCATTAAACTGGAGGCTAAACTCTTGCATACAAGTGCACATGAGGTTTGTCAAAACCACTCACACAGCCCCAACCTTACACAGTACAAAACACACACATAGACTAATGTATGCTGAGGCACTTAAAATCAACATTCCTAAACAACTAAGATCACCTGGACTTCCTGTTTTCAAAGCTAACACTTCATACCACATACATTCGATGGAGCCCCAAACACTAAGCCCCTAAGACAAGCACTCTTCCCAGGACTCTCGTCATAGGGGACGTAGTTGTAAGACATACGAATACCCCTGTAACCAGGCTGAAAAATGAGAAAATAATGGTTAGTTGCATATCTGGAGTCAGGATCCACCAAATCATATACACTCTCAAGTCATTACACCACAGGTACCACTATGATTCAATCGTAGTCCATGTAGGTCTAAATGACTTGAGATATACCTTCATTGACTATAGGAAGAGAGAATTTATGTAGCTCTCATACTATGTGTCTAAGGCCAGTATGACCCTGGTATTGAACAACATATTAGCATCACTGAGGATGATGAGACAATATAAGCAAAAGTTCATTGATTTTTAACAACTGGCTGTCTTTCAGGCATTATTCTGAAAGCAATCCAATTATTGTCAGCTTAGGAGGACATGATTAACAAACCACATTGCTTTGCCATGGATAGAGCCTTTTTTAGGCAATCCAAATTGACTAACCTACTGATATATCAAAATCAACAAAAATCAACTTCACGGTGTTACTGCTCAATGCCAGTAGCTTAAATAAAAAAATTACCCTTCCCCAAGCTCGCCTCAAACTCAAGAATACAGACATCTGTGCAGTTGCTTCAATATGGTTTAAAGCAGCAGACAGTACCCTAGAAGTGCAAGGTTTCAGTACCTTCCACAATTTTACACCAGTAGCTGCACAGACAAGGGCTAAATGTGGAGGTGTCTCAATATACATCAGAAACATGCTTAGCTGTAGGCTTGTTTAACAGGATGATGTGTTGAAATTCCTCCATCTGCAGACAGCCATAGACAAAATCCCATACCAAATCCTAGCCTGCAATAGGTCACCCTGCATGTCTCAGGAAGCTCACAATGAATATTTGGACCTGCTAGACACACTTACCATCCAACATAACACCTTACACATGTGAGATTTTAATTACCCCTCTATAGACTGGAAATCCTACCTCTATAGGTACAGAGATTCCTGGACTTCATAAATACAAACACCATCTACCAAATAGTGAATATGCCAACTAATAGCTTCAACATACTGGATCTCATACTCATAAATATGGCAGAAAGCTCCACCCCCACCCCACTCCCAGTGTTTCATCCTCCCTGGTAAGGTCTGCCCATAATGATGCCTCCTTCCAAATCAAAATCAGCACCATAACCCCACTAAAACCAGTAATAATTAGGAACTATTCCAAGGCAAACTACCTTTAATTAAGTAATGGTTTGTCAAAATTCAGTGCACCTCCAAACCCTGAGAACACAGCAGCCTATACTAAATTGCTATCAGAAACTCTGTACAGTCATAGCAATGGCTGCACAGAGGTTGCTGTATCTACCAAAAGTAAGCCCAGAACCAGTCCCATAAACAAACATCCTGGTGGCATCCCAAATTAAACAGAATATACAGCAAAAGAAGAAAACTATTGTAAAAATCAGGAAGGGTAATTCCCATAAAGATAAAAACTCTCTCATCAAATTAAATAATAAGGTCAAACAAAGCCAACTTTGAGGTTAGGGTAGCTTCCCAGGTAAAAAGATAACTAAAACACCTTCTTCAGCTATGTCAGAACTTCAAGGGTAGTACACAGCAATGTGCTGAACTGGTGGTTAATGGTGTCAAATTCACCAAGCATGGTGATATAGTGGACCATTAGTGGAAAATTAATTTCCAACTTTACTCCCCCCCCAAAAAAAACTTCAAACATACCCCCTCTGACTTTAACTAGGGAGAATGTACTGGCTGCATTTGCTAAAGCTAAGAACACAATGATAACATCCCAGGATGCTTCCTGAACAGTGTAAAAATGACCTATCAGGAATCCTAAGTCACTATTTATTTATAGTCTTAAAACTGGATTTCTGCCATGAGAAAGAAGGTCTGTGAAAGTCATTCCACTTTACAAAGGAGGGCCTTCAACAGATCCTGGAAACTACAGTCCCATTAGTCTCACTAGTCTTATTTGGAAAGTCATGAAAATTATCAGTAAGGACATAAGAGATCTCTGGACACTGGATCCATCCAGTTTGGCCTTGTCAAGGGAAGGTCATGCTTACTGAACCTAGTGGACTTCACTGAACAGGTCATTAAGGCAATGGATGAGGGGAAATAAGTGCATACTGCCTATCTAGATCTGGATAAAGCATTTGATCCAAGGAACTTACAGAACTAGGCATAAAACCCTTTACAAACCTCTGAATAGCTAGCTGGCTCACAGATAAGATCCAAGAGGTTAGGATCAATGAGGCCAGCTCCACAAGGAGGCCAGTCATTAGTGGAGTCACTCAGGGATCTGTGTTGGGCCCGCTTGTCTTTGGCATCAACTTCTTGGAGGTCAAAGCCGATGTCAAAGGCTCACCAATTTGCAGATGATTGCAAATTGGAAGCAGTCATTGAATCCCTCCAAGATGAGAGCACCCTTCAGGAAGGTCTAACACAGACAAACACCTGGTGCCAAAACCATGGCTTGAAAGTAAACATAAAGAAATGCATTATATTATCATTTGGGAAGTTAGCCACACCACATCATCAGTAAAACAGCCTTAAAACTGATTGACTAGTCAAGGACCTGGGAACTCACGTAAGATAGTAACCTAGAATTTGACCAACATGTGCCCAAGGTAGTAATAAAATAATTTTATGTTGCTCAATTTATAAGTAAGGGTATGGCCTCTAGGTCATCATACCACCGTACCCAACCCTCATCAGACCCATCATAGAGCATAATGCTCCCTTTGTTATGCACCTAACCAGACACATGCAGCAAATGGAACATCCACAAAGGTTCTATAAAAAAAGAACACAGGGAGTAAACACAATGCCCTATGCTGATCAACTCAAAGCCCTGTCTCTTTACTCTGTATGATACAGACTACTGACAGGTGACCTTTGCCTGGAATACAAGGGATCCCTGGACCTTGTTTTTTTGAACTACTAGATCAAAATACCTAAATGTTGCTTGTGGCATACATAGGACACATTAAAGAGACAGATATGTTTCGGAGAGAATTCTCATCCCCATCCATGTGAAGCAGAGTTAATCCCTAACCTTATTTAAGTGCAACTTGGACCGATGGATGGGTAATTGGAAATTCACCCCTGGTCTAGGAACTGTGCCTCTGATGGACAGAGGCAGTCAGCAAATCACTTCCTATATAAATCAAATTTGTGGGCCCCATTTGGGTTGCACAGCTAGACTTATAAGGGCCCTAGTGGCCATTAGTCTAGTATACACCTATGAACCTATGAACAGTTAGCCTCTACGTCATTTTGAAATGCACAGATTATCATGCTTAAAAAATAATAATTAAATACAAATATGACATATACCTAGAACTTCATAAGGGTATCTTTTTCTCCATCAGGAAGGGCTAGAGGTTGGGGACATAAGTGATAGTTTTTGGGGATATATAGAACATTGTAGGCATTACATTTCATGCAAAAGTCTAGGTAGTGGTTTGGGATTTAAGCTTTTTTGTACGGGCAAAGTGATGAAGGCATTTATGTTTTAATTAGTAAGCATGCAGTAAAATTTGCAGTGTAAACATGCTTAGCAATCATTAATTAAGTCCTGCAGGTGTTTATCAACAAGAAAAGCAAGGCAGAAGAGCAGCCCAGGTAGCTTTGGATAATTTATTAGATTATAAAAGGATAACTGCACCTCGCAACTGTCATACACTGATTGGAAATGTTATTATTGATTGCAAATCTGTCTCCATCTATTTTCATTTTGTTGAGGTATAATATAATTTTCCCAAAAAAGTATATAAGGATGTCTACTATCATGGTGATATTAGGGATAGGCAAGACATATATTTTTAACACTACCATAATGCTTAATAAGTAAAACAAAAATGACTATAAGCTAGACACATAGATCTACATAACACTTTCTTTACAACTGAAAATTTCATAGGCTGCTGATATTTGGGTAGATGGTTTGAAACCCATTGTGGGAATATAAGACTAAAAATGTCTGTTTATCTAGCCTATGCTGGTGGTATACAGAGTGAAAAACTTGATTAAACCCCAGGCAACCTGAGCTTGACTAGTAGCCTTGGGTGTTTGATGGTGCAGGCAAGGCAGATGGGCATGGCCATCCTGGAGAGAGATGGTAATTCTTGCTTGGCTTGTAAGGCAGATGGGACTGGCCATCTTGGAGAGAGATGGTGATTCTTTCTTAGCTTGTGAGGCAGATGGGACTGGCCATCTTGGAGAGAGATGGTGATTCTTGCTTGGCTTGTGAGGCAGATGGGACTGGCCATCTTTGAGAGAGATGGTGATTCTTGCTTGGCTTGTGAGGCAGATGGGACTAGCCATCTTGGAGAGAGATGGTGATTCTTGCTTGGCTTGTGAGGCAGATGGGACTGGCCATCTTGGAGAGAGATGGTGATTCTTGCTTGGCTTGTGAGGCAGATGGGACTGGCCATCTTGGAGAGGGATGGTGATTCTTGCTTGGCTTGTGAGGCAGATGGGACTGGCCATCTTGGAGAGGGATGGTGATTCTTGCTTGGTTTGCATTGCTTTCACTTTCACAAAGCCTGTGCTTTTGCTGGAGAAAGGAGGTCTATCATGATACAAGAATCTGGTGTGATCACCCAAGCGTGTGGCATTAGCCATTGTTGGCATACATGGGGCAACATCCATGCATAGACAGAAGAGGCATAGGTGGCCCTTTACAGTGGCAAAAGTCCTCACATTACCACCAGAAGCATGGTTTAGCCAAAGAGAGAAAACTGCTATTATGGCTGTGGTGTTAGCAAGAGCACAAAGCAGCCTCATAGTAACCTGGCTGATGATCCCTTCCCTTTGAGAGTGTAGTGCCTGATCAAAGGGAGACTTTATGGTCTGCAGGCATGGAGAAACAAATACTGAAAATATGATTGGCAGCACAAAAGAATGAGGAATGGGTTACAGATGTAAGCCTTTCTGAACCTAAACGTGGTAGTGTGACTTTGCACTGCAGGAACTGTCAAAGATGCAGACATATTAATTGGGGCATTACAGTTATTGCCCAAACTATTCCTTCCATTTTTATGACAGAAATGCCACCCTCCAATTTCAGAAAACAAGGTAATGTAGTTGAGACTGTGGGGTGTTGGCAAGCCCATCAGAGGGATATGGTAAATTTATCCCATGCCTTCATTACAGGATAAGAAACACAGTTGCCAAGCCTCCGGTAAAGACCTACTAAGTATTAAACTAAAGAATTAAATAAATGTATTTAAAAGTTAAACCTTCATTACAGATTTAAGAAGACACATGCTTAGTGCAAGAATTATAATAACATATTGAGGTATAATATAATTTTAGTTGTAATATACTGCTTTATGTATAAATTAAGGTCTTCCATTGATTCAAACACATCTGGAAAATTCTTGTTTGTCAATCAGTAATTAGTTCTCACACTTGCTTTTATGTTGTGCAATAATGGTCATTTAAATTGGGGTAGTGTGAGAGTTCTCCACTATACCCCAATGCATGGGAAATTTGTAAATGTGTTACTTTATATGTCAGAGTTTGATGAATTATTACAATAACTTCATTGATATGTGAAAGTAGATTAAGATTGCCAGAATTCTGAGAATGTCTGTGTGGGGTTCTGGAAAGAAACTGCAAAATATTTGTTCAGAAAGTAGTATTTATTTTTGGTAAGAAAATGCTATTCAAGCCTATGTTGTTTCCATGCTGGAGAGTTTAGAATGAATATAAATAAAACAGGGGACAAATAACACCCCTGGAAAGTTTTCATATGGAAAGAAATAATTTTAGAAAGAAACCTACCTACATTCACCTTAGTAATGATATATATATATATATATATATATATATATATATATATATATATAGGTGTGGGTGTGTATACAGTATATATAGGCACTCTTTGAAAGGGAATTTTTGCATTCATGCATGAACTTTAAAACCTCACAACAGGTACTGACAACATCCTGTCTAATGCTTTCGCTGCATGTAAAGTTTTTGTGATTTCTGTGATAGTTGGAGAATACATGAGATTAATTACTTAGAAGTGGATTTTAGATGAAAGTCAGAGTCACTCTGTATTTGATAAAGCTGCATTTCTGACTATGCATTATTGGTAATAACAAAATGTAAGTTCTGATTGGAAATATGACCATAAGCAATGAGGTCCTGTAGGAATTTCCAGAAGAGATATAGTATCACATGAATGCCTCTTTTTTTTTGAAAAGCTAGGAATGAGTGCACTAGGAATTCCACAGAATGTCTGTAACTGCATCATCTGCCTGCCAAAATAAATATATACCCTGTGAGAAACAGAATACACGTGAACAAAGTTTCTCCATGGCTGTTTGGGGATTTTTTTCAAAAAGTTGCTAAAACAAGCTGTTAAGTTGTCTTAGTTTTGATTCATAGACTAGCTTTCTAGTTTTTTGAAACAACGAAGAGATTTATTTAGTTTCAGCCTGTAAATGTGAGCACCCATTGTTCCATGCTTTCCATAAATTGTAGGCTCATGGTTATATTTATAACTATCCTAGAGAATATGATCTGATTCAGGAGCTTTCTTTCCTGTTTCCTTGAAATGATGATTTGTAGCACAAGTAAGCTTGGTTATACATGATTTATAGGATGGGTAGGGTCTGGGAGGCCAGAGAGCAGATGCTGTAAGTGTGCATTGCACTGAACCATTATTTATAAACAGATTTACTATAAACAGAAAAGAATCTATGTTGTAAAAAAAGGTATATGAGAACATAAATCTAACAGCAGTACAAAATGATTGCTATCTAGTTGAATAACAGGTAAATTGCCAAGTAAAGAAGGTTGAGAGACTTTCCAGAAAATTTAGACAATCAAAGTAGATTTAGCTAGAAAAACATGGGAAGGCACCAGTTTATAGTATACATTGATATGTTATGGACTGTGGCAACAGTTAAAGTCTGCCACGATAATAAAGTTTCCTTGCATAAGCTCTGAAAGGGCATTAAAGTTTTGCCTTGCCTCCAATACCCCCATTCCATAAAGTAATTAGATAAAAACAAAGACAGCTGGGCTTCAAGTAGGATTGCTATAAGAAGAGTAACAGATCCTATTTATCAGAATATTTGTGCTTTGACATGATCAAGTGACAGGTACTTTCAAGAAAGAGGGCTACATACCCCTTTTCCTTTTATGGGAATAAGAAGAAGGTGCCAAAACTTGGACATAAAATATTTCAAGTTTTCATGTGTTTGCTCAGATTTAATTCAGACTTCCTACAAGAAAACTAAAGTCTAACAATGACACTCTTCCCCATTTAAATAATATGATGCATTTAACAAGGCTATGTGGCCTAACATAATTTAAAGACAGAACTTTAGTATACTGCAGTTAAATAGTTAAATCATATAATGCTGCCAGCATTCAGAGTTTTAATTTCCACGAGTGTACATGAGTGCTGAGGATTCAGAGAAAGAGAAAATTAAGTTATTCCCTGAAAGATGAAGTAATAGTTTTCCTTCCAGCACTGAGAGTTCATAGAGCGAGGCCAAAACAAAAGCAAGAAAAACTATTCTACATATGGAGAAAATTACAAAAAGTCTTGACTACATAGTTATCCAGCATAATATTCAAAAATACTGCTTCCTTTAACTATATTTGAAAGAAGGGTCCTAGGTCCCGGGTGAAAAGGTCTCTAGACCAGTCTACTTACCCAGTTAACAAATAGTAAATAAATGAATAAAAATAAATAAGGATGCTAGGTCTATGTTTTTGGTGAGAGGACTTTGAGTACATCATACCGTCAAGATTCTTTGCAATGTTATTGAAGTTTGAGAGATGGTAAACAACATTTTATTTATCCTTGCTGTATAACAAGTTCATTTTCTAAGAAATGTCATTCTAAAGTGATTCTGAATTGAGTAATAGAAAACTGCAAATTATGTTTCTTTTATCAGCTCCAAGATTATAAGTTGCAATAAATGCCTTTTCATGTGAAAAAGTTTCAGAAGAGATTGAGCCAGATTCCAAAAGTGTTGCTATCAATATAAGTCTGCCCTGATTCTGAATGGATTGCTCTCAGTGGAAATGAGTTACTTAAGTGTTTTGTTTGTGTCTTTCGGCTTTTCCCGGTTAGGGGTTGCCACAGCGGAACTCCGGTCCGCTAATGATTGGCAGTAGAGTTTTACGTGCTGGCTTGCCGGGCCTAACGCACAACCTTCGACGAAGGAACGCCCATTCACGCATGTCGCCACACAGAAGATGCTCTAACTGAGAATTGAAGGGGCAACATCTAACTGTGAGGTGACAACGCTACCGCAGCACCACCACCGCAGTAAATGAGTTACTTAAGTGTAAGGCTTATCTATAATAATTAAAGAAGGCTTACACAGGGGGGATGAGATTCCAAAAGATTTGCTCTCAGTGTGAGTGGTCATTTACACTGACAGCAAGTCTTTTAGAATCAGGCCCAATATGTGCATGCACTGATTGTAATCACAGCGGAATTCATTTTTGGTATTTGCTGTATCTGCTGTTCTACATATGGAAGATCACCAGATGATAGCTAATAAATCAGTTTAGGAAGATATCCATCAAAATACTTCCTGGTTACAAACAAAGCAAAAGGACAGATAGTGCAAGTTGTTTGGGTAGTGAAATATTAACCTCTTTTCCATCGAATGTTAATACTGAAAGACAGAAATCAGCCCTGTGAGTTATTTTAATATTCTAAAAAAGGCGTAAATGCACACATATGTGCTAAACTACAGTAACCTCTTTGACCTAATACTAGCATTAATTAGTACTCTTGTGTTACATATCCATAAATTATTTCACCAAAGCTCTCATTTCAATGTTGCAGAATAAATGTGTTATATGTGATTAGAGTTTAGCCACGTAATGAGTATTACTAAATTGGTAGGCCCCATACAGGAAACTTAAAGAGAATTTAAAACATAAAAAAAACTCAGCTGTTGCTGTACAGTAGTGAATGTACAACATAACTTTAAATGCAAATATTATACAAATGGGTAACAAATGGCTGCCTAAATATTTTTAGAGACTTATCTAGTGATTTTAATTAAAATAGACTCAGAGAGAGTGGATAGCAAGAAGAATGATGCAGAAGTGTAATTAGACACCTGGCATCTAGAGCATCCTTCTGGTTATATACACTGTATCTGATTATACACCAGATGGCAAAGAAAAGATATTAAACATAAGTTAAATAACCTCACACCCTAGGGTATTATGTAAATGATACGATAATTGTAAAGACATTATTAAGAAACGTATTAAAAGTGTAATTAAAAGTACCTTGTCCTATTGCCATAGACTTATTTATGGAATGGAAAGTTGGTCAGTGGACTGCAAGAAGCAGATGGCTCTTGTTCAGAACAAATCAGCTAAAACATCCTTTCACCATGCATGCCGCAAGTGAGTACTCACCTGCAATGCTACGTGTGCAGTTCTAGATATCACTCCATAAGACTGAATGAATGGAAGTATTGGCATGCAAAGTACTTCTTTTAAAGTAGTAAGAAAAGATTATTCTATTATCAAAATTTCAAGGAAAGGTTCACTGTTGTCAATGCATTTCCTATGACAGACATTTAGTATTTATTTCAGAGTATATAGAGAACTTTCAGGAAGAACACGTGCAAAGCTTTAGTTCGCTTGAATAATTTCCAATACCCTTTTTATATCTTCCGATGTGCTCTTTTAAGTCTTATCTAAACACAATATTCATTTTTTAGTGGGGAATATATGCATATGTGTGCTTGTAAGATAACAAATTTATTGATTCACATGAGTACTGTAAGGATACCATCTGGAAAGCTAATCCTTGTTACATATAGACCTCAGACATTCTACTACACTGGCACCAACAATGAAATTTATGTCAAGTGTCAAAGACAAAGCCCTCCAACTCCTATGAGAAATTAAGTTTGATCCTCTAGCCTGAGCATATAGCATGAATCCAGTACTGCAATGACATACTACTTAAACATATACAGACAACAAACAAGTTTACTGTGGTATTGTCTTAATGTAAAAAAAAAAAAAAAACATTAGTTTACTGCTTTAATCGTATCTATTGTTTCAACAAAGCTGTTATACTGGTGTGTCATCTGACCTAAACAGTGCAATATATAAGGAACTCAAAATAATTACAGACTTTATGCTACAACTATACCCTGCTTATTAGCAATACACATAATGATGCATGTAGAATCAGCTCCAGCACATTTATGTACATGCATGTTTTACCTCTATAGAGGAGGTAACATGGCACAGGCATATTTTGAATGGTAAAACTGAACACTACCTGTCCACAGAGAATCTGAATATGGCTCGTAACTCAATTAATGTTATTGTAAATGACACCAACAACAGTATATTAATAAGTTTAGTGCTTTTGTTTTAATCAGTTATAAAACTTCATCAGAATAAATACAAAACATTAAACGTAAAAGAAGTTAAAAACATGTGACTGGCAAACCTTTCATTTAATCCAATTATTGTTTTTAAAAATGTACCAGGAAATCCCTTTATAACCAATCACTAGTTCTACTGGTAGCACTAGTCGTTTCAATGTAGAAACTTCAGGAAGTCAGTTATGGATCAATAATTCTTTATCCTATCAGTATTTCATAGACCATACCAGAAACTGGTTTCCGATCTATCATTGGCTCACTTGTCTATAGCAATCATCTTGGCTTAATAAAAGTATGTTAAAAGCATGAAACCACTTTACCACCTATCAATGTTTCACAACGCAGAACCTATTATTTAAACTTTAAGGGGTTAAGTCTGTTTTTAACCAACAAAGATTCCAGACATTATAGTAAGCATACATTCATAAACCAGATTAAATTAATGTAATGTATAATGTACACTATTTATGTTCAATATGTTCTAGGACATAATCACAAATATAAAATGTAACAATGCATGTAAGTGCACATATTTAAATCATTATATTATATTAAAACCTGAATGTCATTTGGAAAATTAGTCATCATCTCCTTTTGGCTTATCAAGGTTAGGCGCCGCCACAGTGGAACAAAGGTCTGCAGAATGATTGGCAGTGAAGTTTTACAGTACCGAGTTGCCAGCCCGGTGCCCAACCTTCCACAGAAGGCACACACATGCACATACTCACACCTAGGGTCAATTAAGAGTGTCCAATCCACCTACAGCATGTCTTTGGGATGTGGGAGGAAACCGGAGCACCTGGAGGAAATCCACTCAACCACAGGGAGGACATGCAGACTCTGCAAAGAAGGTACCCCAACCAAGAATCAAACTGGACAACCTCTTGCTGTGAGGCAGCAACATTAACAGCTGCACCACTGCGGCCGCCAGTCACTTGGGAAATTAGTAAATCAGATTAACCTGAACATACGTTTAGCAGTAGGACTGTCTGCTAGTACATTAGTGGGATCAAAGAGTTTATCATCTTTTTTATCTTTCTAATGCCTTTAATTTTAAATGGCAAGTAATAGAAAGGTGGTCATTTAAACCAGGCTAGGTATTTGCATTTAAATAAATTTGCCAGTATAGTTTATTTTCTTCTAGTAATAGTGGACAAGGCCTCTCCTTTCATTTACACATAGTTTCTCAGTAATAAAGAATTTAAACTGGTGACCTGGAAACTCAGTAATATTTTTGGCTTGGACATTAGTTTCTTTCTTTTTTTTTTTGCTATCACTAATGTATTCTCATATTATTTCCCTTAACTTACATTCATTTTTTCCAGTATAAAAAATTAACAATGTTGATATAATCCAGCAGCCACTACCCAGTAGTTTCACAATTATAAATTATTTTCATCTTAAACTTTATGTTGTTACTCTTAAATGTTTCTCCAACCATTTTTTTAAGACCTATGAGAACAGTGTCTACATTTACTCATTGTAGTTCTCTTACCATCGGTAATGTTTCCATCCTCATTGTTTGCCCTTTCCAAAATAGTTTTTAAATTGCATCCCCTTTTATACATGACATTCAGCCTATCACCCAATTTTTACCCTACCAACCTATCATTTTTTTCAGAATGACCCAGTTTTTCATAAAAATATTCTTAATACTTGAACTGTCAGTGCTATAAGTAGTGATCAATGAATCCCTGACAGTCATATATCCCCTATTTATTAGCTAATGTTCACTAATATTAATATCCATGTGGTCAAGACTAGCAGTTTCATTTTCATTATTATTTACCTTAACTATTAGTAACTTAGCAGTTTTCAACAGTGGAGAATAGAATCCTGTTTCCCTTTTGTTTATAACCTCATACTTTAGCTGGTTAATTAATGAAGTAGGCGAGTATGTTGCTAAAAACATGTTTTTTATAATCATACACTCATCTAGAAATTTTCAAAATCTGAAACCATACAGGCTGCTCTAACAAATTGTCCTTTAACTTACGGCCCATTTTTGACTATGGGGTGGGCACTGGTGTAATGTACATAGGTGTCTGAAAATTTTTTTGTGATAAATTTTTGATGAAAATTTCTTATTCTCCCTATATTTACAAAGATTAATGTCAAGGCACCCTATTTCTGAATCGTTATGTACATGTGTGAATTTTGCAAATTCTGTACTGTGATTAATAAATTAAAGAAAATCATTTAAATTTGAAATATTACCATCCCAGATGATAAAAATATCATCTAGGAAAGTGTATAAAGTTTAAAATGTTTGATGTAGTTTATTAAGAATAAATTAATTTTCTTCCATTGTACCATTATGATATTAGCTAGTAATCCCCCATGAGGTGACCCCATAGCAATACAAATTTTTCTGTAAGTAGTATTTCTTTTCAAACATAATAAAATTATTTTTTAAAACAATCTCCAGTAGATTTTCATACATATTGATTTTGTATTGTGGTATCCCCTTTCATGTAGGTATTCGGTAAACCATAACAATCCAATTTCACGGGTTATCAATGTGTACAAATAAATATCAATAGTAACAAACAATAAGATTTCATCATAATTTAGATTGCTAATCTTAACAAGAAAGTCGCAAGAGTCTTTACAAACCTGGAGCTCATGTGAAACAAGTTGTTTTAATCTTTTTAAAGTTGGCTATGGGGTGAGTAATGGACCCTCGAGCATCAACTATTGGTCTCACTGGAGGGGCATGCAAATCTTTCTGTATTTTGGGGATACCAAACATTTTCGGGATAATGGGGTAAGATGTACTCAAAAAATTTAATTCATTCTGTTCAATCTGATGCTCTATAAACATATCACTTAGTTCACTCCTGATTTTCTTATATGCAGTATTCATTTCATTTAGGGATGATGTTATATAGGTCCCATTCATAAGTAACTTTAACATTCTACAAGAATAATCTTCCCTTGTCATAATTAACAGACTCTAGTCTCTAATTCCTCTCCTGCCAGTTCTGCCAATGTGACTGGCTACTTGTGGCTGGCTGGTTTTCTAGTTTTCCTCTCCCTTGGTTGTAAATGTGGTTTGACATTGTTCTTATCTATTTGGACCTCAGTGGTAGTTCTTGCTGTTGTATTTTTTGTTGTTCTAAAGGGACCATTGTATCTGTTGCCCCAGTAGGATTTACCTCTTGATTAGCTTGTTGTAAAAGCCATGTACAAGGTTGGTTTCCACTGAACTTACTGCCCCAATTTTGTAAAAGTGGAGACAGCAGGTATGCTGTAGAATTGGTGTATTGGCATCTTTCCTTTTCTAATTTTTCTTTATTTTCTATTTGTTAATGACTGTATCTGATTATCAGTACTTGAAAAGATATGACCTTAGTAGTATCTGACCTGTTCAAAGCACAGGTTGTGGGTGATTAAATTATCCAAAGTTGTTACTTCGGTGATCAATTCATTAATACGTTTGCAACTGTATTTAATTAATGTCTCTATGTACTTGAACCCATTACAGTCAAATATTTTATTAATTCTTGATGGACAGGGCAGTCTTTAATAAGCCCAGTAGGGAATCACAAAACTCTTAGGCCCTTTGGGACACACTGTTCCTTAATGTGTTCTGCAAAGAAGATAACTTTTTTTACTTGGGACAGTTTAAAATCAAGTTCATCCTGTTTTTGTGTGAGATTATTATGACTGTACATTTGCTGATTGTCCTTTAATCTAGGTTCTCCTTCTAACCACTCTGTCAAATTGGGAACATATCTTAGGTGAGATAGATTGTTGTTCACATTATTTTGATTAATATCTGAATAGCAAGTTGAGTAAACGTTTTTTTTAAGCTAAGATGATTGGTGTAGACAAGAGAGCCAATGATAGATTGTAAACAAGTTTCTGGTACAATCTATGAAATGCTGATTGGATAAACAATGATTGGTCCAAAACTGACTTCCTGATGTTTCTACAGTCAAACAATTGGTGCTGCTTTTAGAATTAGTGAATGGTTGTAAAGGGACTTCCTAGTAAATTTTTCAAAACAATGATTTGATTAAATGAAAGGCTTGGCAGTCACAGGTTTTTAACTTCTTTTCTTTAAGTTTAATGTTTTATATTGTATTTATTCTGATGAAGTTTTATAACTGAATAAAATGAAAGCACTAAACTTATTAATATACCATTGTTGGTGTCATCTGCAGTAAAATTAATCAAGTTACGAGCCATATATGAGAGTCTTTGCGGATGGGTAATGTTCAGTTTTACTAGGTGGATTGTTTTTTTTTTTTTTTTTTTTTTTTTTTTGACTTTTTGCTTTATATTTGAAATGGTAGCAAGCAAAGAAGCAATGATTGGAGCACATTTTAACTGAACTTATGATTTGTCAGGTTACTCATGTTTTGACATCTGTTTTGTTTTATACCTAAATTGCTATTATGTAAGTACTTTTTAAATGACCTCTAAAAAGGTGAGATTTTGTGCAGTCATCTAAAAGCTTAGCATTATTTTGTTGAATCTATCACATTATAATTTTTAATAACATACACATTTGTACTGTGTTTAGTAAACAGTTTTTAATGCTTTGCATTTTTCTTTGGACCAAATGAATCCGTTGGTGTCTAATACTGCCCTATTGCATTGTTGTTATGACTGTAATACATGAAGGATTTGTAAGTTGTGCATAGTTTATGCTACAATAGCTTAGATTAAAGGGTTTTGTGTGAGACAGTAATATTTATTTTGTTTTTATCCATCAATATAGAAAGCTAAATTGTTTGGGAGGAAGGAAAACCTTTTTGATTTTTTTTTTTTTTTTTGTAATTTTTTTTTTTACCATTCCTCAATTATTGTGTTATCTTGGGAACATGGAGTTAGTATATATAGCGAGCACTATTTTTTATTTGTGATTCTGGTGAATAGGGAATACACAGAGGCCAGGATTCATGAGTGCCTACACTTCACTTTAAGCTTGCTTGCACAAATATTCTGTTTAGTATTCGTTAATCAAGTCTGCACATCATGCCTGGCTTCAAAACAAGGGTAAGCAACATAAAATAAAAATGAAGGAATAAGTATGTGAATTACATGCTAATGAGGCAAATCCATATGGTGGAGGTATTTATGAACATATAAAAGCCACTTGTATATGCTAGGCTCCCTCTTGGCCTCATTTCCAATATTCTTTGGAATACAGCAAAGAATGCACTCAGAAAATGTTAGGGGATGATGCTGTCATCATCAATCAGTGTAACGGGCTTTAATACAGGGTATGTAACTCAGAGTAAAGCAAAAAATATATGTAAGTGCAAGTAACAATTTCGGGAAGATAAATTTAAGGATTAATATATGAATAAACAGCAGAAAAAGTTATGCAGTACTAGTTGCAACCAGTGATGGAAACTCAATTCCACATGTACCTAGGCAAACACGATGGAGATTGATAGATTATGATAAGTATTAAACATGGCACTGGGCAACTCCTCTGAGCTGCCTGGATCCCTTACACTTGACAGAAAATCATTTATCCGGGCATCATCATTAAGAGCTGGTAAATGATCTATAGGAATCCACACATGTAACACATAACTGTAAAGTCCACCAACCTCTTCTACTCAGTTCCCAAATAAAAAAACAGAGACCCCCTACAAGCGAACCATTCACCCCCCCAAAGCCAGCAACCACAAGTATCGAGAACACAGCCATGCTAATGGGATAACAGTTGCTTATGCCAGGCATATACAACAAGCTTATCATAGAACATTTTCTGAAATGTCACTTTAACATTGCTACTTCAACTAAGTTTGAAACATGTTCACATCCATAGGTTCATAGGTAGGTAGGTTCATAGGTAGGTACTAGCCATAAACCTAAGTAACAAGCTGATGATCTTTGCAACATCAAGTGCTATGCCTTCTATGCCAACACAAATGGGCAAAGTACAGACACCACTTTTAATTTTCTTGGAAAAAATAATAAAATCATAGCTAAGTATTACTTTTGTACAGCATAACACTCCTTAACAGGATCTGTAATAAAGTTATCCAAAAAGAATATGATTCCTACCCTGTAACTCAGCTAAACATCAGTATCTTAAGTTGGTGAATCCCTACTACTAATCAAGTTCTTTAGCACCAGGATGTACTTACATATTATTACATTATAACATTATTAGCTGAAAAATGTCATTTTTTAAAAGTTTTTATTAAGTTTTTTAATCACTCTGTACTTTACTACCTGTATGTATTTTTGTGTATTATTCCCAGGATAGTGGCAGTTAAACCATTCTAACTAATGATGTTCTTGCTGTACTAGTTTGTTGACAAAGGTATGTCTATCTGCTGTTATATTTTACGTAAGAGATTTTTTTGATAATGTGACATTATATTCACTGTTCCCTACCAATATTGATCCTGTTTGCTGTATGCATAAGCTGCCTTTGGAGACATACTGTACTTTTAATGTGGGGGTTGACCCTCTCCTGTTACCACAGGACCTTTGTTTATTTAGGATCTGTCATAGGTACTGCCTTAAATGCTACTCCATTTCCAGACGTGGATGTGGATTTACATACCCAACATTTAATTACAGTGTTTAGTTTTGCATATATCATTTGCATTACTGTAAATGTATTTACTATATCTGCATTATGTTTAACTTTACACTGTATGTGTATTAACTTTAACTTTATACTGTATCTGTATTAACTTTATCTGTGTCTGTATGGCTGTAGGTATTTCTGTGTTTTTTCTGAATCCATCCTGGCTTATTAAACCAGTAATATTTATATTTTGTGTTTTCCTGTCCCCTTTGTTTAATTAATTTACATTGGGTTCTGTGAACTAACATTGTCTTCCATTTCTTCAAAATATCCCTAGCCCTGCCAGTTTCTACCAAACTGATAACTTGTGTTCTGTTAACTTATTGCTTTAATGCCTATTTTCTGTCATGATCTGGGTTATAGGAAGGTTTATCCCCATATTCTACTGGGCATAATTTACCATTTTTATTATACTGTTGGTGTTTGTAATTACTCCTTGCCCTATTGTAAAAGATTTGTCCTTCCTTCTGTTTATTACTTCCCTCCTTTTTCTGTGTACCCTGATGTTTGCAGGTTATTTGCATATATGTCCTTTTCTATTTATTACCTGTTTCAAAAACAGTGTATTCACTGTCTGTGGCTGTCCTGTTTCCATCATTGCACTGCAGAATTGTCTGCAGTAGATGAGATTGTTATACCTGTAACAACTGACATGTTCAGGCTTAATTTTATCTTTAGACTTTAAAGCACTAAGCTGCTTTTTGTAGTCTACAAGCTGTTTTTGTACACTTCCTATGTGCAGCTGCAATACTGCTTACTTTTTTAAACTGCCTAGCACACTGGCCTTCTCTTGCTCCAGGTAAAGTTTGGGATTTGAGATGTTTAATCTCTGTATGTGTATCTGTCTGGCTGGCTGAAACTGATTTTAAACCTGCATCTGCATTTTGTAGAATGTCATTAACTGTCTGATGAAATTGCTTTAACATACCATCATGCCTGACCAAAACATCTGTTGTTTTTTATCTCATGTTATTTAGACTGTCTGTCTGATCATTTTCAGATAGTTTATTAATTTTTTAAACAGTGGGAACTGGCATTACCTTTTCTGTGTGTTTAAAACAGTTATGTGAGTCTAGGCACTCACCTGTTTTAGCTGCTTGCTTTGCTTTGGCATCTGCCAAAGCATTTTCTGTAGCCTATTTTGTATTACATGTTTTATGTCCTTTGATTTTGACAATACTAAACTTGTCCTGTAAATCATTGAGAGAATTAATGCTCATAACTCCTGTAGTACTGGAGAATGTTTTAGGGGTTTGCCAACACTGTCAACGAATCCCCTTCTGAGCCAAATGGCATGTGTAAGCGTAAATAATTTACCACATAGGCACTGTCACTGTAAATATTGACAGGTAAAAAATGCTGTAAAACATATTTTACTGCTTTTATATATGACTTTAGACATTTGGGAATAAATGTAAAAAAAAAAAAAAAAATTAAATAAAGCATCATTTCAAATAGACCCCATGGTGTATGTCAACCACTGCTTAAAAGCCAACATATTGAAACAAAATTCCTTTTTTGTCTTGCCAGTGAGGCAGAGTCTGCAATAAATAAGGCTATTGATAAATATCAGCAGGGGAAATAACTGCCATTTTTGCTGAACCCTGTCCAATGTCAATTGGTTTATTTTGTGCTTCTTGTAAATTTTGTTGGGCTTTTTATAACTGTCTTATCAGATTAACCTCTGTAGTTTGTGCCCTTAGTTAATGTTGTTGGGCTTTATCTGGTTGTTGTGTTAAACCAGAAATGTCATTATGTAAAGTCTTAATGCTATGCTGAATCTCTTCCTCTAGATGGCACTATTGTCCCTTATTACTGTCCACAGGGAAATTTTGAAAAGCTGTGAAAACCGTTTCTTTAAAAGGTTAATATTAATAGCACACTTTACTATGTTAGAACTCTATGCATTTGCAAGATTTATTATAAATAATATTTTTATGTAGTCTATTACATTACTGACAATAATTGTCATACATTTGTACTGTATGAGATTTAAGTAAAGTGGAGCCTTACGACATTAAAGAAAATGTGCAACAGTTTCTATTATATCTGACAAAGGCATGACTGCAGAAGGTAAATTTAACTGTTGTATATGTGAAGAACTAACAATGCTAGAATTAAACAGATTCTTTGTATAGGATATATCTTATGGTATGGCTTACATACTAGACTCCTATGACAAGATAGACATAATTTTAGAATTTTACTTTAACATAAAAAACAGTGGGCAGGATTCACGAAGGCTTGCACGGAGTGTAAGAGACGTGTAACACTCCATGCAAGCCTCACGATCCAGGAACAGCCCCAAACTCCGTGTAAGAGACCAGCTAAAACGTCTCTTACACGGACTGGGTGTGGACATGCTAAATACCTCACTTGCAGCCGAAATGTATGCAAATGAGGTATATTAGTGATCCACGAAGCAGAAACCAGCCCGTGTAAGAGACATTTTAGCTGCAGAAATGTACTCAGTTGACAACTGAGTATGTTTCTGCAAACTGCACAACGGAGCCATGTCAGCTCCAAATAAAGGGTGCATATGTGTCAGGCAGCATGCCAATGGCCAAATATGTGGCCATTGGCAAGGTAACCCGATGCAAAATAATAAATATATAAATTTTTCTTTCGGCGATCGACGATGTTTAAATGCAGCGCAGCCCCGCGCAAACGGGCTGCACTGTATAAAACATAAAAATGAAGGTTATAAACCCACAAATGTGGGTTTTATGCAATACATGGATTTACAATGCAGGGACCAGCAGACCAAAAACAACATGGCCACCGTGTAGTGGTTGCTAAGGGGGGAAGCTGAGTCTAAGACATGTAACTAAGCATTAGTAGGCAATCTGATGCAAATGAGTGTTAGGATACTGAATTCCACTGTCACATAGCAAATGAGCACATTCTGAGTAGTGTAAGAGTTACAGAAGGGGGAGGAACAGAGTAGGAGATAGGTGACATCACAGGGGGGAATGGCAGAAAGAAATGCAGTTCATTGGAGGTCAGAGTTACATGACAGATGTCAGACACATATCATGGAAAGAGGAGTGCCACAACAAAAGCATGGGAAAGTCAAGAAATGGAAGGTGTACACTGTTGCCTACACCAAAGTTTCTTGCTGAGCGTGCATGCGCACTTGTGCGCACGCCATGAACCACGAGTAAGACAGTGTGCAAGTGTGTAAGGCAGACTGAGCATGTGGGAGCGTGTTGGTAGCTGTTTAACACTGTTTGCACGGGTGTGCGCGCGTGTAGGGCAGACTTAGCATGTAGAAACCTGTTGGCAGACCTGTAAAACTGTTTGAGCTTGTGTACGCGCGTTTTAACCCAAATAAGATGATTCTGAACCGTGTAAGCATGTGTGCGTGCATGTAAGCCACTGTGAGCATGTTTCTGCTGGTATACACGCTGCTCCCCCCTGAGGAAACAGAAAGGAAAAAGGAAGCAACAGAATTAGTAGGAAACTAGCAAGGAATACTGCTGGAGCTAGCAGGTGAAAACAATTAGAAGCAGGCAATTACACAGGCAGAATAGTAGCCCAGCCCAACACTTAAAAATCTGCAAACAGCAGTGCAAGATGTTTCTCTCAAGAGACACTGCAAGACAGGAATGAAAACTGAAAAAGCTGAACTCAGAGCAGAAATGTTAGGGGCTGCCATAGCTGTCATAATGAGACATAGGCGACTTGCTGAGGGTGGTGACAATGCAGATGGTGCCAGACAACCCACAGTGAGGAGACGGAGAAGAGTGTACAGGCCCAGGGTCACCTACCATGGGTTACATGAGCTGGAGATAGTAGAGCGCTATAGAGTGGACAGAGAGCTCCTGCAGCAAATAGTTGAGCTGTGCAGGCCACGCCTCACACACAGAACCAACAGAGGGGAACCAATCCCAGTGGAAACCAAGGTATGTGTTGGCCTAAGAATACTAGCAACAGGTACCTTCCAGAGACCAAATGGTGATATGATGGGGATATCACAGGCATCAGCCTCCAGGGTACTGCACCAGTTCCTGGATGCCATGTCAGCACAGGTCGGTGATCATGTATATTTCCCCAATGCCTGTGAGGCACTGGCCAGCAATATGCGTCTCTTCCTGCAAATAGCGGAATACCCTGAGGTAGTGGGTGCAATAGACTGCACGCACATATGCATAAAAGCACCAGCAGGTGAGTGGGGTAGGGACTACATTAACCGCAAGTGCTTCCCCTCCATCAACTGCCAGGTCGTGTGTGATGCCCAGGGCATAATAATGAATGTGTGTGCTGGCTGCCCTGGGAGTTACCATGATTCCCACATCTGGCATTTGACGCAGCTGTACCAAACATTTGCCAATGGGGACATCCCACACGGACACCTAGTGGGGGATGCAGGTTATGCACTGGAGCTGAGGCTGATGACACCCATCAGAAACGCACACACACCTGAACAGGAACGCCATAATGAGGCACACGCACAAACAAGTAATGTAATAGAGCATGTGTTCGGGCTGCTCAAGTCATGGTTCCGGTGTCTGGACACATCTGGTGGAGCCTTGCAGTGCACACCAACTACATGTACCCAAATTGTCATGGTATGTGCTATGCTACATAATATGATCTTGCGAAAACAGCTGCAGCAGGACCAGCATAGGGCTGGGCCAAACAGCCCCCCACCATTTCCAAGGCCATTACAGGCAGAGCGTGACTCGGAGGAGGAACAACCTGAGCCTGCCCCAGTAGGCAGAAGGAGGCGTGCCCAGTATGCCCTGGCCTTGGCAAAGAGGCAATGCATAGCACATACACTGTCTCAGTAGGAACCCTGGGAATGATACCCCCTCTGACTCACTCACATAATAACATGGATGCCTAAAATGACATGACCTGCTCACAAACATGTACAGGGAAGTGTAATATGCGCATTCGACAGAGGCAGCCCTGCAGCACCACCTGAGGCACCAACACAGTAGGAGAAAAGTGTCCAGAATCCATAAACAAAAATGCCCATGAACAACGTACCACTCCCACAAGAGGGGTATGCATACTGGATGTGATAATCAGCAACATGTGTACTGGATGGCAAGATGAGAAGTGTATCCTTCACTGGTAAGACCAGACCATAGAGTAATCACACTGGATATACACATCCCGACCCCAGTCCCTGGCCAGAATACCACAGTGAAAAACATGTGTAAAGCATAGGTTGCACCCCTCCAGACCAATGTGGAATCCACGAAAGGCCTGTGCAAGTGCAGAATATGGGACACACCACAGAACATGTTATACAGGAATTCCATGAACACAGCCAGGAATGCTTGGAGTATGCAATCACAAATAACAACAAGACACAATGCCATACACGCAGGCATCTGGCATGCTGGACTCCAGCCATTACCAAACCATGCAAGAGAATGAGGAAGCTACCACATGATAGAGCAAACATAAAAAGGGAAGTAATCACTGATCAGTAGTATGGCAATAACATATGTCCACACATACAATCCACTAAGGCCAGCCACAACATGTAGAATCTGTGAATCCAGAGGCAATGTGACACCTGTCCCAAGTACACAGACAACCACAACTCCCCCCAATAAATACAAATATATGTGATAGATGAAACCATGTATCCAAACCAGAGGCTGAGCTCCCCCAACCCAGTACTGTCAAAACTAGTCAGGACGAGAAGGTAACCACAAACACCACAAGCCCAGTCCCACATAGACCTACCACAACTGTAAACCAAACACATAAACACACAAAAACATTCCCGGAGGCCCTAATTACAAACACACCACACCAACAGAAGCCTCCAAAGCAGATCACAAGCAACCACAACCTCCAAACATAGCACATGCAACACATAGTACACAAAGCTGGTGTGCCAAACAGTCACAGGCCAGAAGGATAAACAACATGCCTGATACGGTTGTAATAGGTGCCTGCATAGGCAGACACACTGCTGTCCCACTCACCAGAATGAACAAGGGAAAGGGTACAGTAAGCTGCCTGTAGGCTGCCACAATATGCCACATAACACAAGTACGCAGGTCACCCCAAAGCAAGCAGAAATATAATGCACTCAATGTCCATGCTGGTGTGAATGACCTGAGATGTACCTCCCTGGGCTACATGAAAAGAGACATGGATGAGCTCTCTGAGTATGTACCCCAGGCCGGTATGACACTGGCCGTGTGCAGCATCCAACCCTCACCAAGAATGATGCCACAGTACAAATACAGAATGATCATGTTTAACAGGTGGCACAGTTACAGCTGACAGTCCAAGCGGGTCTAATGTCTGTCTGCATGAGATGTCAAGCATGACAAGGCATGCTGCTGTTCCAGGGATGGCATGCACCTGTTACCCCTGTGTGTCTGGATACTGGATAAGGCCTTTGCCACCTCCATAGAGCCGTATGTAGGCAAGGCCAAAAAGACTACCCACCACCCTAGAAAACATAAGTGGTAAGAAACATAAGGGTAATGCTGACCAATGCCAGATATGTAAACTGTTATATGCATGCCCCTGAGGCACTTCCCAGTATGGAGAACACCGATGTCTGTGCAGTGACAGATGCCTGCTGCAAGCCTAGTGATAGCACACCAGCACTACCAGGTCATACCACATATCATGTGTTATGGCCCCAACACCTGGACCAAAACATCAAAGGAGGGGGAGTATCCATATGCAGCACAGACACCCATACGGCCAGGTAACTGACAATGCACAAAGCAGTGGAGACCACCCATGTGCACCTAAGTGTAGTCAAACCTGCTGTACAGTCTGTAGCATGTGACAGACCACACTCTCACACACAAGACCTCCACCCAGACATCCTGAAGACACTGGACAGTATGAATGTCCCACCAAATACCAGACAAGGTACACACATATTACCACATAGGTTGCAAACCATTATGTATGCAAGGAGTAATCAGGGACCTAGGGACACAGGTCGACAGTACTCTGTCATGTCACACACACATTGCCAATGTGGCTAGGAAGATTGTCGATACTGGACACCGCATCATGAAAGTATTCACATCTACATCAACAGAGGTCACTGTGCTGCTGTACTGTACCCTTAGCAGACCCATAATCTAGTACAATGACTCATATGGGATGTACCGTACGTGACACCTGCAGCGGTTCGGAATGCCTCATAGTTACCCCACCAAGAGGATAAAGGGTGTGAAATATATGTCATATGCTGCCTGGGTGTAGACACCCCAGCTGAATGCAGCCACAGACTGCCCACACAGAGGCATTCTATATCTGTTGTACAAGGCCATGTCCAACACAGGAGTAATGGACATGCTCCACCACAGGAAATCAAAGCCATTGGAGCTGTGAGAGTGACAGATATCAGCCTCAACACATAATGAAATAGGATGTGCTGGAGGGACAGATACATAACCCAGAGGCTCCCCACACACTGAAAAAGGATCCCAATCCATGTTAGGCAGAGCCCCTCACTGATACCCCTCAACAGGAATATCGCCAAGTGGATGGATGATCGTACATGTATACTGGGGGTCTTCACTGTGTCATGACCAGACAGAGGCACAGTAAAGACATTCATAAATGGCCATAATAGTCACATAGCAAGGGGTGGCGAAAGACACACACACTCTGGCTAGGCTTACTAATGCCCTAGGGTGGATAGCCTAGTATGAACCCATGAACCTATGAAGATACAAATCGTACAGGACACTAAGGATAATCACAAGGCTTACTTAACTGATGGTAGGAACCATGTTGGGCATCCACAGATATGCTCCGAATCACACGGATATTACAAACAACATACCAAACACACACACATATTGCTAACATACAACCTGACTGGTGCAGTGCAAACCCCCCCCCCCCCCCGAGAATGCAAAATATCTATCCCAGCAGACTGCTGGTCCCCTGACACTGCAGATGCTGAGGTAACAGCCATCATCTGCAAAGGAAAACACACAGCAGCAAAGGTATGTGATGGTGTCCTGGGTTGAGGCCAACAAGGACTCCAAGAATAATGGAATGCCAAATCACACTACTGCCCAATGTCAGCCCTACCACAGGATATGTACCCAAAGAGCAGTGTACAACAACAGTGGTCCTTCACAACAAAGGTGTTGCCTGAATGGATACTGCAAACTACCACCCCAGGATCCTGATAAGTTTGGTCTGCACAGCTATGGAAAGGATCAGTATGTACCACAGACATAAAGCTATTGTTGACCTACTGATACTGGACCCTACACAGTGTGGCTGTCGTAACTGCAGATCCTGCCCCTAAACATGTGTGACCCATTTGAAGCAGTCATTAAGGTCATTGATGAGGGCAATGTGGTCTACACAGCGTAGCTGGACCGTGCATATGCTTCTAGACAATACCCAACGAGTTCAGTATGGATATGTTCACCAGCTGAAATGTATACTCCTATGTCAGTAGAGGGGTTGCAAACCAGACCAAGGACAGAACTGACATGGTCAGACATGCTGCATCCATGTCAGACTACAAAGCAGATATGAGTGGCATCCCACAAGGCCTGGTCCTGCCCCCCCGCCGTTCTGTATATATGTCCCATAGGTATAGGCCAACATGGAAGGACAGTGACTGAACATGTATGCAGAGGAGTACAAACAGGCCACCATATCCGACCCACAGCTGACACAAGCATCCCACAAAAGGGCCACCTAGAAATAGACAACTGGAGCCATAGAAAGTCAGCAAGCTAATTGCAGAACTGTGTATAGACAACCACTGTGGATATACAGTAAGTGCCCACAAATTACCACACAGGTGTTAACCCATAACGTACCTAACATGTACTGAGAGACCTTGGGACAAAAGGTGATAGATATCCTGCACTGGACAAACATGTGGCTGTAGTGTGCAGAAACATGCTATATACCCACCCAATCATGAAGGTTGTCAGATGTAGATAAGGGGAGGTCACTGTGGCTCTGCAGTCATCCTTCATCAGCATCACAATTGACTACAATAGGCCCTGTGGGATATACCTCAGCAGACACCTCCATCAACTGTAAAGTCCACGACAGTACCTCACCAGGAGTAGCAAAGAGCATGAACAGATGCCATGTGTTGCCTGAGTAAACAAACTGCAGCCCCACACACTGCCATACTGACCAGCTACAGGCAAGCTGTGCCTGATGTATGAAGCCATGTCCAACCTGGAATCAATGAACATGCTGCACCTTGTACAATCAGAATGGCAGTGAGCTATGCACATGACAGACCTGAACCCCAGCACTGACATACATAGGGCAAGCCGTACAGAATGAAGCATAACACAGAAGGCACCCCCACTCTTCAGTAAACTCCCGGTACAGGTCAGCCAGAGAGTCACCTATCGACACCCCTCAAGAGGAATCCTGATGTGTGGATGGGAGATGGTAGGCTAACCCTGGGTATCACTGTTATGTCAGAGGTAGACGGAGGCAAAGTATACTAACCATGACATATGTCATGGCAAACTCCAGTTACAATGTGTGTCAAAGGACAAACACACCCTGTGACCAGCATCAGAAATGGCCTAGGGAACATCGCTAGTATTTGCCAATGTCCACCCATGTTGTGGAATACACTACCAATGTTGGACGAGCCTGGTGTAGGTAGTCCATATCTGAACATAATGCAACATGGCCATATGTGCACAACTGGCCCCTACACTCTGTTGTGCTCACTATGAAGATGTCAAGCAGTGATAGGGCTAAAGCCCAGGATACTGTCCACCACAGTGAAAGTACTGAACCAGTACACTATACGGTACTACAGTGTTAGGTCATTATGAAAGTATGTTAACAACTGTCTGCAAAGTATCCCATGCAATCCCTGCAGGCACAGTATAATCCCTGTTGTGGCAGACATGAAGCAGTTGGCCAGTTAGTACACAACATGACACCCAACACACAACCATAAATGTGAGATATTGTTGAACTGCACACATGCCCAAATATGTGGAGGACTTCAGAGTGCAACATATGGAAAGCTCACACTGGGCATGCTCGCACACTTTGATAAATGAGGCATATGTCAGACAACATGCCATGGAAAGGCTGAACTGGGCATGCTCACACACTTAGGCCATATCTCCGTTTAGCAGTTGGCCACACATATCTGGTATTTGTACGTGTCATTCCAGGAACCAACCACAACACAACAATCTGCCCAGTGCACACAGTAAATGACTACAGAGACATAAGTCATATAGTGGATCACCGTCATATGCAAACATCTTCCACAGATACACAGGTTAGGCATAGGAACAGCGAATGTTATGGCAATAAAGACCTGCAAACAGTAGAACAGCACAACAAATATTGTGCATCTGACAATTGAACATATGGGTGTAGAGGTCAATACTAGGCTTGTTGCCCTAGGGAATGACAGCTCAGCCAGAGTGTGCTTGGCATCTGCATCCCCAGTACAGTAGGCTACTGTGCCACTGTAAGGTAGGCCACATAAGGCAACGTGTGGGGCTAGTGAGCTGTGCCTCTGTCAAGCAGGGGCACAGTGGAGTTCCCAGGGTTTGAATGTGCTAAGCCACAGCCATGTTATCGGTGTGTGCTGGAAGAGGGTTGCTGAGGATCTCCAACAGTAAGTGGCCATCAATAACAGACTGAGGAGAGCCCTATCTGCATTTCTGGACAATTCCGCTGTCAACGCTGTGTTGTGATGATCATGTGTGACTGAAGTGCCATGCCGGAACTGTTCACAGATGTCCTCCCTCTGTGGGCTACAGCTCTGCAATGTATTAGCTCACTCTGTCTGTTGTATGGCTCATATATGGCTGGTGTACACCTGACAGGTGTCTTGTTGTGGAACTGTTATGGGTATATGTGGGATAGCATTATCAATGCAAACCGTACACATGCTCATAGAACGCAATTGTCAAGGATTATGCTGAATGGCCAGTATACTCCCCCAGCATGGGTCCTCTGAAGTCGTCCACCCCAGTCTTCACAAGTGTAGAGTCTGCTTGTGCTAAATACAGTTTGTGTGCAGTGACAACCTTGCCTGGGGTGGAGATGGGATATGGATGTCCAGGGAAAGGTGGTATGGTCAGATATCAACAATGGTGGCCTACCTCTGGTGTGGAACAGTGAGTACCCATGTTGCAGATGGACAGGTGCAATACGTATTCCCCCATGTGGCTGTGGTGTGTGGTTCTGCCATAGCACATGGACCCACAAATTGTAGTGGCTGTAGGGTAAAGTGGTAGAGGCCTGAGTAGTTCTCACACACAATATGCCTGTACCTGATGTTAACAACTGGAATGGTGTATGTGAACACATGCATATCCCGGCACTGTTCCCAGGGAAGCTAAGTGTGTGTCCTGGATGTGGGTGTGGCATTCTGGACTGGTTGTGTTGTGTGTTACAGGTCCTGTGGTCACAAAGCATGGTATAGAACATAACCTGCCAGTGCGATGTGCATATCTGACCCTGACGTAGGTGGCTGCAAATGCATATATATGCTATCCCCCACCTGACAGGTAGTACTACATGTACATACCTCTGTAGAAATAAAGATGTCGGCACCCTATAAATACTGCAGGTGCGGAGCAAAGGCCCAGTAATTCGGATAGTGCACTCTGCTAATGTGTTTCCCTCAAGTGTCATAATATAGTTAGGTAGGGGTTTGAATCCTGCAAATGCTCAGTGTGTGTAGGTGGGTGAGTGGGGTTTGTGTGTGTGAAAGTCTGTGTGAGGGAAATGTCCCATTTGGCAACTGGGAAAACACACTACCTGATGCACATTCCCCTTTCTAGACACTGATGATGTCAGCACCCTATAAGTACAGCAGGAGAAGGAAAACCTCCCAGTAATGCGAAAAGCGCGCTCTGCTAATGCGTCCGTCTCGAGTGTCATAACATAGTTAGGAAGTGGTTTGAATCCTGCAAATGCGCAGTGTGTGTAGAGGGGGTTAGTGTGTGTGCATGTCTGTATGAAAGAAATATCTCTTTTGACAACTAGGAGAACACACTATAGGATGCACATTCCCCTTTCTAAACACTGATGATGTCAGCACCCTATAAGTACAGCAGGGGAAGGGAAACCTCCCAGTAATGTGAATAGCGCGCTCTGCTAATGCGTCTGTCTCGAGTGTCATAACATAGTTAGGTAGTGGTTTGAATCTTGCAAATGCGCAGTGTGTGTAGAGGGGGTTAGTGTGTGTGCAAGTTTGTATGAAAGAAATGTCTCTTTTGGCAACTAGGAGAACACACTAGATGCACATTCCCCTTTCTAAACACTGATGATGTCAGCACCCTATAAGTACAGCAGGGGAAGGGAAACCTCCCAGTAATGCGAATAGCGCACTCTGCTAATACGTCCATCTTGAGTGTCATAACATAGTTAGGTAGTGGTTTAAATCCTGCAAATGCTCAGTGTGTGTAGAGGGGGTTAGTGTGTGTGCAAGTCTGTATGAAAGAAATATCTCTTTTGGCAACTAGGAGAACACACTACAGGATGCACATTCCCCTTTCTAAACACTGATGATGTCAGCATCCTATAAGTACAGCAGGGGAAGGGAAACCTCCCAGTAATGCGAATAGCGCACGCTGCTAATGCGTCTCTCTTGAGTAACATAATATAGTTAGGTAGGAGTTTGAAACCTGCAAATGGCATGTGTGTGTGTTTGGATGTGAGGAGTTTGTGTGTGTGCAATTCTGTATGACAAACATGTCAGTTTTGGCAATCAGGAGATCACACTACCTGATGCACATTACCATTTCAAAACACTGATGATGTCAGCTCCCTATGAGTACAGCCAGAGAAGAACAACCATCTAGTAATCCGAATAGTGCGTTTCGCTAATGCATTTCTATCATGTGTCGTGACTTAGTTAGGTAGGGGTATGAATCCTGCAAATGGCAAGTGTGCATATGTGTGTGTGTGTGGGGGTAGTAGGGGGTGTGTGAAAACAGATCCTTTTGGCAAATACTACAATACACCAGATGCTGCATATTCCCCCAGTAAACACAGGGGATGTTATCACACTATCAGCACAGCCAAACAGGGCTAGTTGGCCAGTAATGCCAATAGTGCGCTCTGCTACTGTGTCTATTACCATTGTCAGAGTACAGATAGGTATGTTCTGGTAACCCACAACTGCCACGTGTGGTTGTGTCACACATTATGACCCTATGTGGGTCTTTCTGCATAACAATGCATGCCATTGCCTAAACCAGCAATGGCATTGCACACATGATGTATGTGTGTGACACATACACATTAATACCTGTGACCTGCAGTAGTTACCATGTCTGACACATGCCTCGAGTGGATAAATGGTAATTGCAATGCATAACAATATGACTGTGTCTTACTGTGCAGGGGCCACACACGGTATGTGTCTATACAGTGTGGGTGTATATGGTAAAATACCTACAGCAGGGGATACACATCTGGTATGGGCCATATAGTCTACATGTAGTCGATGTACAGGTGCTGCATGTTCCCACCTGTCGTGGGTGTGGTAACATTTCATTCCACTGCAATGCAGTGACCACATGCTGGGAACCCTTCAACTAGTGTGTTGTAGCTACAGTAATGCTCATGCACAATGTTTGGCTGGATGCAGTCCAGCCATATGAAGACGGTTCTTGAGACTGTCATATTGCCAGTGTTGTTATGGAGGATAGGTGGTCTTCCTGTGTATGTGAGGGTTGTGTGTGCCAGGCTATGAACCAGACGGCAGTCCAACACACTGTTAGCTGCACATGAATAGGCCATGATGCTTTGTGCTGTGCCAACAACTTGGAGGTGTGTGTATCTGTGGTGCCTTGGGATACCACCCCCCTGTCCATGTGTGTTACATGTGTAGGGGACAACAGGCATGATATGAGGCATAACTTGGCAGTGATGGGTTGCACCTGTGAGCCATGACTCAGGAGTGTGGTACTGCACAGATATTGCAGTTCACCATGCCGAGGACAGTGTCCAGTGCATGCATCTTGCGGTGTACACTGCTGGTGTTGTATAGCAGCACTGTTTGTGCCCTAACCTGTGTGATAGCCATAGAGGCAGCTATGTAATCCGTGTCCTGCAGCATAAGGCAGTATGTGTGTATCAAGGAGCTTCGCCAATATACATTGGGCCATGGGTGTCACGTGCAAGCTGCCCCTTGCACATCATTGTGGCTCCCCTAGCATGTAAGCACACATTGACAGCCAGCGGATACCCTATGTATGACATTGGAGACTGAGCAGAATATGGACATACAACACCCTTCCTACATATAGTGGTAGCATACCTGGTGAGGGTATGTTGGCAACCAGGATCAGGCTCATACTGGCCCATGCCACATGCTGAGTGATCCCTTCTATGTTCCCTATCATGTAGTCCAAGAAGGTATGTCTCAGGTCATCCATAGTGGCACGGTCAATGACTGAGTCATATGTGTCCATGCCTCTGACTGACCTGTATGCATGTGTTTTGTGGTGGACCATAGTGCCCCTGAGGCATATCACTGTGACCTTCACCATATACAGCCTGTTGAGCGGGACCCCACTGCAGCAGCCAAGACAGGTACCTGACACATCTGTAGCAGGTGTGTTGTGTAGCCCTACAGGCTGTGAGTGTGTGGCACACGGGATGTGTGTGCCATGTGTGGCATGTGCTCTGTTCAGACGTAACATATGCCTGTGTGCCAGCTGCAGAGATGTGTGATGCTCAGGCAGGATGCTATTTTGAGTCCCCACGTATGCCCCAGTGTGTTCAGCATGCCGTCAGTGTGTGTCTATGTCTGACTTGTAGTGTAGTCACTGTAGTATGACATGCCATCTGACAGGGTATGGCATTACTGGGTTCAGAGAGCTCAGTCCCCAGATTGGCTATGTGGTGGCATCCCACACATGTGTTGTACGTTCCTGGCCAAGGGTGATGGTGGACTGCATTCATGTGGCAGCTGTGACATTGCCACATGACTCACATAAACCACAACTGGACCATAGAGGTGATTCACAGGTTACCTTTGCACATGCTACCCTAGTAGTGTGATTGCCATGGTGAGTACCAACACATAGGGCCAATGGGGAACGACATACTGAAGGTGTGTATGTGTGGGTGTACTGCTACTGTTTCATAGCACTGGCATATATGACTGCACACGTGGGTAAATGCCAGGTAAGACATGTGCAATGTGTCACAGGCAACGTGCATGCGAACAGGACGGACAGTGATGTTCTGTCATGTGTAAACGTGACATACGTATCGTACGCTATGCAGATGTCACTAGGGGTCCACAGAAGCACTGTAACTCTGCATTGCAGGTGGAAGCAGTATTCCAGGGAACCCCAAGTGAACATGCATGCAAACAAAGCTACAGTAAGCAGGGCTGGAAGTAGTTCATTGTACAACAGAGAAGGAGTAACACTAACAGTAAGTAACAGTGCAAATATGTAGGCACTATCAACATGAACCCAGGAATGCACAGCGCAGATGCCCATGGTAGAACTGATATTATGTCATACTTAATTGTGATATGGATTACATTGCTACTGCACACATATCATCATGCGCAAACATCTACATTGCATAGTTGTTGTGGGCAGCCTGACACCATTACTGTACATGTCCATTATTGCATATCACTACTTGCATTAGTTTCCCCCCTGTGCTACCCATGTATGTGGCTATCTGTTGACATCCTTACCACCGGCATGCAATACTGTGCAGCTGTTACACTTTGGTATGTACTGTGGGTGCAGATAACAATTCAGGACAGTCATACGGTTACTGCATCAGGCATTCTGGGATGTATACACAGTCATATCAGCACACTGTACTGTTACCAACATGATACTACTAATACACTTCTATGTAGTCACCCTGTGCATCAGCATCGTTTTTACCTGTTCCCGCAATGATGTTGGAGATATGCAGGAGGTGGCACAGTGTCATCATATGCACAGGGTGTTAATTAGGTATGCCTGAAACTGCCACTGATACCACCAATTGACATGTGTGTGTATGTGTGTTGGTGAGGGACAGCAGTACAGGGTGGGGCACTTTTGGTGCAGTGTGTGCGTGTATGTGGTAGCCCTAGGTGTTGACATTTCACATGTGTGTATGCACGCACACAGTTCCACTTCATGGCTGCCATATACAGGGGTTTGTGGACAGCCACAGACTGCACCTGGCAGGTCATACAGATCAGTGTCTGTGGGCACGGACACGGTACCTGTGCCTGGCAGGGGTGCTACGGACCGTATCCAGTACTAAGCCAGACTGGGTACTGTCATCAGAAGTGGGAGTGTGTTGACTGGACACAGGTCCCTGTTGGGACTGTCCAGAGCCACGTGCACGTGGTCTCCTGGGGCGTTCCAATGACAGCACAGACCCAGCATTGCTGGGGCTGCTGCTGGCACTATGGGGGCATGCGCGGGCCTGTTGTCATCCGCGCCGACTGCCAGCTGCTGCTGTTGCTGGCATATGGCCATGTCGACGCCGCAACCACCCACCATTGCCCTGGCTCATGGACATTTGGTTGTGGAACTGCTGTAATATGTCCCCACAATGTCTGACTATGACATCGGTGAAATTACGGATAGCATCCGCGATGTCACACATACTGTCAGTCATGGCTGTGGGACATGCTCTCAGCTCCCTCAGACCCTGTCTGGTGTACCTATCTATACGCGACTGTGCCTGCATGACAGCCCGAAACATAGCTGAGGTTAACAGACCTCTTTGGGCACGTCTGCCAGAGGCAGCACGCCAACGGATGCTCCCACGAGAACCCATGGGCGACCGTCTGTGTGGTACCATCGCAGGACCCTGCCCATGGCTGCTGTGTGGGGGAGCATGTGCCACAGATACCACATTACCCTGGTCAATGCCCACTGTATCCTGTCCATCACCTAGGGACAATGGTGACAATGGATGTACTGGCAGGATGGCTGTGCGCAATGATGGGGTTGACAGCTGTGTACTGTCAATTGACTGACCAATGGCGGACCCTGACACACCCTCCTGTACCATTACACAGATATCATCATTACCAGAACCTGTGGCACCAGATTCAGGTTCTCTGCTGCAGGACATCAGAGCAGCACCAGAACCTGTGGAAGGAAGACAGGAAACACAGTTTACAGTGTCTACACACTGTTACCAGTGATGCAGTTATGCACACATGCACACATGCACACATGGACACATGCGCACATGCACACATGGACACAGGCACACATGCACACAGGCACACATGCACACATGCACACATGCACACATGGACACATGCACACATGCACACATGCACACATGCACACATGGACACATGCACACATGCACACATGGACACATGCACACATGCACACATGCACACATGGTCACGTGTACACATGCACACATGCACTCATGCACACGTGGACTCATGCACACATGCACACGTGGACTCATGCACACATGCACACGTGGACACAGGCAGACATGCACACATGCACACGTGGACACAGGCACACATGCACACATGCACACGTGGACACAGGCACACATGCACACATGCACACATGCACACGTGGACACAGGCACACATGCACACATGCACACATGGAGACAGGCACACATGCACACCCCGCAGTATACACATAGAGCACTACTGAGCTACACTAGTGTTACTAGCACAATCAGGACTATTATAGGTATTGTTAAACACACTCACCAGCATGGATGGCCTGCCTTGCTGTAACCCCGGAGGGACCTGCAGAAATGAGGAGATTAATGTCAGTGGGCACAACTGTGCCATTGATACTGCATATGAAACAGTGCAGTAGTACACCAGTTGCCTTTCACATGTCAGCTGCTGATAATGCCACTATCACACATGCACGTTTACATACTATGTTGACAGCTACATACCACGGACACACCTTACACATGCATAAACTAACAGTGTACAGAACAGTCGAGTGTACATATGGCATATTACCTGCACACTCCATGTCGTGCTGCTGTGTGGATCCAGCCTCCATCATAAAGCAGGTGTATTGCTGTTGCTGTTCCGGGGCTGGAGCCACAACACTTAGGAGTAGCCCCTCCAGTCTGGTGAGGGGGGGATGTGTGGCCACCCCACCCCCTGTGGCAACCTGTTGCCTGTGGATATCCGACGCACGCTGACGGACATTTCTGATTAAATCACTGCAGTGATGTCGTACCTGCTCATATGTCCTATTATGCATGCCAATGTCATTTACCCTACGGACAAGGTCTTGCCACAGTGCAGCCCTCTCCTGCTGATTCTGGCTGGTGCGGGAAAACAGTATGTCATACTCCCGCACCAGGCTCTGGTGTATCTCCTCATCTTCCACTGCAGAGTAGGCGGGATTACGCTGATGCGCCATCTCCCTGGAAGAGAACACAAACAGGATATCAGCAGACTATGTCAGCAATATATGGCACACATACAATACATGATACTCAAGTGTAGTGATATACTACTACTCCCACATGTTGCATGTATGTGTCTCATGGTGGATACACAAGTACATGGCCAGATATCAGTGCTCAGCCAACACCTGTGCAACAATACCTGCCACATTCCATACAACATAGTAGCATTCCCCATCTGTCAGCACACTGCGACAGGTCCAGTGCACAACCTCACTCTGGGGGTTCATACCAAGGTACTGTATGTGGAACGCCATCCACTAGTGTGATGTGGACACAAGTTACTCAGCCTGGATATACATATCCCACCACCACCACCAGCACAGTAGACTACTTTGATATGTATGTGATTAGACAGTTATTCACTTGTTAGGACTGGGATGGTATCCATGCAGCCCACTGGGCCAGTGGAAGCCACAACCCACACTGCTGACCCCTTTGCGAATGCTTACCACGGACATCCCACAGATTGCATGGAACTTGCACACACATGTCTAACCCAGACCCTATGCACAAAGGTTAGGCATCCTGTCCGGTGGACCCCAGCCAGAGGCAGATTGTATAACAATAGCAGGAGGCTACTGCAGGACAGAGCAGATTTACATTAAGGGAAGGCATCTCTGGTCAGCACTGGTAATACGCTACGGTCTCTCATAACAACAGCCACAGCCTACTCTGGGAGGGGAATGGCCACAAACACTATAGATAACCATAAGGCCTTCTTCAGTTATGTTACACATATGGACCAAGTGCCTCAGATATGCTCTGAGTTAATACACACCTACTTGACATTCACCGAACACACAAATATTGGCAACATTCCTGCAGACAGGTTCGGTGCACGTATCCCCCCTCCTTCTCCCCCACATGTTGAAATACTTATCACAGCTGTATGTAACCTCCCTATCATCTCACATGTCCAGGTGAGGGCCGCCCTCAGCAAAGCAGAACACACAGCATCACTGTGACCTGATGGTATCCCTGGATGTGTGATACGTGCACTCCAAGAGGACATACAACCGCATATACGACTGTTATTTAACCTTGGCCGTACTACAGGCTATGTACCTGGACACTGGCATACAGCAACAGTGGTCCCACACCACTAAGGAGGCACCTCTACTGACCCTGGGAACTACCACATCATAAGCATATCCAGCCTGGTCTGCTAAGCTATGGCATTATTCAGTATGGGACGCATATACAGCGATATTGGGTACCTGCAGACACTTGTTCCCGGCCAGTTTGCCTTTGTGATGGACTGATCCTGCCTTTTGAACCTGGCTGACCTTTCAAGACAGTCACTACAGCCATTGCTGAGGGCAATGCACAGACAACTGCTGCCAGGATCATGGCCTAACACTGACTGACATGTAATGTATAGTCAACCCCTTTTGGTGGAACTACGTACACACAACATATGACATGGACATACCTATAGATACAGACCTATGACACATTTGGAGGGTTCACAGTATGCAGACTATTAACCTGCTACTTTACATTACCTGTGTTTGTCGCAGCTGGTTGCGTTACCACTGCTTCTGCTTCCTGCTGCTGCTGGCACGGCTTGCTAGTGTCACTGCTGACAGCTTAGAGTCACGGTGTGTAGCGTGTGTATTTTTTATTCTCTCACTCTCTGTTTCTGTCTCTGTCTGTCTCTCTCCCTCTGTCTGCTTCCAGACAGTGCAATGAATGTATTGCATTTGTGGAGTGTTAGTACAGGCTGCTTTTGTAGGTATCTGCATAGGTCCATGTGATGGCCTCTGCACCAATTGTAAGCCAGCATTTGCTAATTGCATGCAGCCAGTTGAGCACTGATTGCAGTTCTCACTGTGATTTCAGGACACTGCTATAAAAGGGTATGTGAGATAGGCGTTGCCCTTTCAGATTGTGAGGGCAGGGACCATGCTGGTATGCTGTGGAGACTGTCGTGTGAGTGTAAAGGTTAGTATCTCTCTCATTATTCAGGCTGTGTTGTAGATTCACATTTCTCCATTCCTCTTTCCTGTTCCCTGTAGTAAGTGTGTATGCACAATGGCACCTACAACTATATATATATATATATATATATATATATATATGTAAATATACATACATTTATATATGTACATTAACTGACATTATTACCTACTAGCTACCAACTAGCATGGCTGTTTCTGTTCACACACTACTATTATGGAAATCCACTAGTTTTTACACTACTTCTAAATGACATGCTTTGTGTACTACACATCCTATATTCCCTTTACATTCATTTCTACTATTACATGATATATTTATTTTAGCACAATGTCCTTGTATAAGAGTCATGGCTTAGTGGTAGGTCATACAGACTACTGTTTCCAAGGTCCTGGGTTCGGGACTGACAGTGGGGTTTTATTTTGCTTTTGAATTGCCTACATGACCTGTCAATCAGGGTGACTAAGGCACTTATAAGCAGTTGTAACCGGGTTAGCGCTGGTTTGCGCGGAGCTCACGCATGCTCACTGGCATTCAGCTCTGCGCGCACCCACTTACAACCGCTTAACAGTGCTTACTCTGGCGCACACCCGCGCTATTTTCTTTGAAAGAAATGAAAATGGGGAGACAGGAAAGTGGTGAAAAAGGGGTCACAAAGAGGGTAAGACAGTAGGGAAACAAGCTTGGGATTTGCAGGAGGGATGTAAGTAGGGCCCATAGCTGCCCATTTCTTCATCAGCAACAGCTGTGCATATGTATGTAATTTGGAGTGACATTTGAAACCTTCCACCCCTGAGAGAGGTGTCAGGACAACAATAATACTTGTTGTACAGCCAATGGTAATTGATAGTTTCCATTTCCAGCAGACATGTGTGCGGAATGGGCAGCTATGTATGCCCTTTTTTTTTTTCAGGTGAGAGTGGTATGTCAGGTGAAGGAAGTTGGTATAGCTGGGAAGGTAGGTTGGGTAGGTCAACAGACAAGACAAACAAGATGCATACAGCGGTGGTGTATGACACGTGTAGGGGGGGTTACACAATTGACGGGGACGGAGGTTTGGATATCCAGAGCCCATGAGCCCACAGATGGCAACAGTGGAACTGATATCCCCACCCATGGGCAGTTGCCACTGTTACTTCACTGCCCAGGATGGGGCTGTGCTGGGGGCTGTGTAGGCCGGGCAACAGGCATGCCCGTAAGCTGTGCCACCTGTGCCTCAAGCTGGCGTAGGGGCCCAAGAACAGAGTCCCGGATCTCCCTACGCACCACAGTCCGGATGCTACGGAGGGTGAGTGGTGGTTCTCCTCCAGCCACGCTTGCAGAGGGGGGACGGGCCCCATCCCCTGCAGCGCTTCCACCTGCAGGTGGCACAGGGCCACCGGAGGAGGGTCCAGACTGGGCTCTAGTGCCAGGTGCACTCGCCAGCTGAAGTGGGAGAGGTGGGTCTGCTTGAACCCGCCTTCCCTGTCGTTCTATGTTTTGCATTATGTCATGACAGTTTGGGTTAGTAACATACAATACCATTCGCAATTAGTTGTAACAGCATGCATTAGTATTCCCATTAACCAAACACCCAGATATCCACACCATTGAACAGCGAGCATAACACATGCATAATTTGAACAGCAATAAACAGTCCAACAACATGCAGGGTTGATTGATGGCAACAGGCTATCAGGTTTGGATGTATGAACAGGGCAGATGCATCAACGGACATGCAAATATTTATGACCCATCAGGACAAATGCCCAGGGGTGTTAATTGTGATTGCACATACCAATTTCACGTGGAATGGATTATATGTGGTTATAGGGTGGGGTGAAGAAAATATTATTAACACCTTCGAATACCAATATATATGCTGTACATTTCTAATAGCTACAGGTATATACACACTACTGTTCTAACTACAGTTTCCTATATGATACTACTTCACTTTGGTGATAGGACTGTTACTGCTACGTCAATATACATTTTATTGTTATTCATACACGTTCATATCTGGCTTTGTTCAGCTACATCATCCTGCTACATTTGCTTTATATAGCTATAGACAACTGTGGATGTTTGATATTTCAAACAATCATACTATCTGCATATTGCAGACTGAGAGCAACATATCCAGATTTTGGGATACACATTCCGGCTGCAGCAACACTTTGGACACATTTTGCAGTTTGGTTCTACTTGTCACATTCATTTCATTCTGTACTGACTGCAGTATACTTTATTCAGGGGTTATTACTACTTTATTGGTGGATTCATAACTCTTTCTCACACCCTCTCACTTGTTTTCATTTTACTATTCAGGATGGTACTTACTTCTAGGCTTTATTGACATGCTTTACCTGTAGTTATTACAATCCTTTCCAGCAGTCTCACTTCTGTCATGTTTCAGTATTTCAACAGGGATATATTTCACGCATGTGAGTTGCTCATCTTCTGCAGCTGTACTTTTCAGCCTGCTGCAGGTTGTGCACTATGATATTATAGGTGGGGCATCTTTATTTCAGACTTTATATCAGGCATTTTCATTTTTCTGTGTGGATTTCAGACTGCAACACACTTTTGTAATCAAGCAATACTTGCGAACACTTTTACACTGTTACTTGCACATTTTATTACTTAGTGACTACACTGCACTCTTTTGCTAACTGTCATACTTTTATATTTCTTTACAGTTACTGGGTGTGGATTACTGACCTGCCTGGTGTCGCAGCCGCACCAGCCTATCGCCATAGGCTCTGTGGTTCGCAGAACGGACACCTGCAGCTGTAATATAAATGAAGTAATATTGGAATACACATCTCCATAATATCAGCTAATTTAATTTCTTACATACATAAGTAAATGTAACTTACTCAGTAGTGGGGTGTTGGGCATTTGCCGGGCCTCCTGGATCCATAGGTTCAATTGGTCCTGCTTGCATCTCTTCAGGTCCACATGGTGGTGACGGACCTGCTCACCAGTCCTTGGAATCCCTGTGGCACTGGTGAGATCATGAGCCAACCGGTTCCACGCCTCAGCCCTATATGCTCCCCACAGGACCTGGCCCTGCATGAATTGGGCCTCATGATTGTGGACTAGGAGCCAGACCATGTATCTGGACTCCTCAACGCCCCACCTCTGTGCTCGAAAGCAACTACCCTCACCTACACCTGACATTCTGGCTGCAAGTCAGTTCTACAATTGTTTATGCTGTGTATTCCTGCCTATGGGGCTTATATATGCCGTTTTTCCCACACTTATCTGTGATTGGCCATTTTGGAATTGTATCCACTTCACAAAACCTGCTTTGTCATGCTCCACTTTCTATCCATTCCTATATATTTGCTATTACTGCATTGCTGAGTACAGCTGTCGTAGCTTAGTGGTTCAGTACCTTGACTTTGGTGCATGGTATCCTGGGTTCGAACCTGCCCACTGCTTTTTATATTTTATGACTGTCTAGACTTGCTAAGGGGTGTGTCTGTGTAAAGGCAGTTTTGTTACAGCTTGCTCAACATTGCCCGTCGGTTAGCTTGTTGGCGCGGTGCGTAGCTCCACGCAAATGGGGTGCGCTGGTTTAAGCCTCATTTGGCTATCAGCACGCATATTATGCTCAGCTCAGCTAGGGTCACACAGTTTCAGCATGTGGATCCACTGCTCAGCTACGGGCACTCATTTTGCACCTGTTAAATCACTGCTCATCTACGGGCAGATGCACTCACCTTGTTAAACTGTAGCTCAGCTATAGGCACATCTGGGATTGTTTTATTGTTTTGTTACCTCACATTTCTTCAAAATAAATGGACTGGTTCATTACATTTTAAATAAAATGTGATTTTATATGTGTACATGTTTGTCAGGGACTTGTTTCGTGCTTATTTTGCTAATAATAAAAGTTGATGTTGTGGGGGCTCGAACCATGAATGCCTGCTCTTCAGCTGACATCTCTACCGCTATGCTATTGCTTCTTGGCTTACTTTGCATATTTAGTTCTTATATGCTTTCCCACTGACTGCTAACTGTAGCTGCGCTACAGGCACGCCCGCGCAAACGAGTGCACTCACGGGCAAAAACTTTACAATTTAAAAGAATATATAACATGTTCATTTATATATTTTCTGTTCATAGTCTGTGGGGACATGTGTTGTGTTGTGTTTATTCACATTTCCGTGGACTCTGTCATGGGTGTTTACTTTGGGCACATTTACTCTTCTGGGGGCGTGTCCGTTTGCACATCTCGGCCTACGGACACGCCCCCTGCTGTCTTACACGGACCGTGTTAGACTTAGGTGTGATTCAGTATGCTCTCATGAATATGCAGAGCATGCTGACATCACTCCGTTTAACTGCAGCCTCCGTGTAAGAGTTATAACTCTTACACGGAGGCTTCGTGAATCCTTGCCAGTCTTTTTGAATTGCTGTACATTTTGTCATGTATGGGTCACAGACATTTATGCATTTACAACACAACAGTTATCTAATTTTTGAACATTAAAAATTTCAGAGTTACATTTTATGTCTAACACAGAAGATTTAAATCACGCCTGTAAATAAGACCAGACTTTGTCCAGTGTATCATGCAAATGTATCTGTACAGAATGTGGGCATTGTAAAGTTATCTGTCTAATGGAATCCATGTTATAACTGTGAAGAATTTATCGTATTTTGCATAGATGACAAGCAGGTGATCAGGCTGATGTCACAATGAAGAAATGGTGTCCTTCAACAGACGAATTGATGGTGGAATGTTGTTGGACAGATGAAACAACGTTATCTCATAATCCACCCAAGAGAAGCACTGAATCTGTTGACTTGTGGAATTCATGAATAAATTATGGCACCAAATGAACAGCAACTGCTGGTAATGGAGATAAAAGGACACAGTGAAGCTGGCTCACCACTGTTAAATTTTTTGTAAAACGTCAGAAGTAACCAAACTCACACCGTACTGCTGTTTCCGTTATAGTTTAATCTATTCAAACAGTTACACTGAGATTATTTCAATTCTAACACAGCTAGAAAAAGTCTTTTGCTTCTCTTTAACTGAATCAATGCACACTCGATTAATACGACTCCGGAGAAGAGAAAATATTGTCCAGTTTATGTACCTCTTTCAAAGGGCAATAGATGTTATTTTTAATGTCCTTGTGATTTGCATGACTGGTTTCTGTTTCTGTCACTTGTCTTTCTTTGATTTTTTGTATCTGAAGTCTTTAGGAAAAGTACCTGTTGAACAAACTTCCTTATTATTATAACAGGATGCCATTTACAGTTATGTTTAGCCCACAAAACTAGACATGTTCTTTTTTCCATAAACATATTTACAGTTATTTTAGCACGTCTGTCTGAGATAGCTGCTTGCTTCAGCACACAGTTTCTGTGTTACACTTCTGCTTTTTAGAAAAATACATTTATTTCAAGCCTTTTCAATTTAACCCTTGCTTTACAGGGTGAAACATTGTATTAGAAACAAGCATATTTCTTTTGCATTGCAGCATACATTTAATTTCATTATTCCTTTGGGGAAAGAATATTTATCATATCTATCAAAGAAATGCAAATCATAATGCAATCATTTACAAATGAATCAAAAGAGAATACTGCTCACAAAAGAAATGGAAGAATGCAATCTTGTATTCCACGCATTTGTTTTTACCGTGATATGATTACTCAGCTTAACTGGTACAAATATCACACTCATCCAGACATCTGTGAAATGACAAAGGACAGCTTTGAGAAAATTAGTATATTGCTCCACAAATGTAAAGTGCAAAAATATTAAACCTCAAGAATATGTGCTTCACTTTTTCTGCCTCACAGATATCTCACTGGCTGTGGCACATACTGTTATTCTTCTGAATGTTTCATGTTAATGCCTTTGTTTCAAGGTTCAGATCTAGAAAGGGTGGTATCTTTGTGAAACTAGGGAAACTTACTGTCCACATTTTCATACTAAATTACCACAGACTTGTGAAACCATTGCACGGGTATAGTTTCCTTATTTTTTTATTATTTGGCTTCGCCCTTTGTGAAAAACTTGGCATTCTGCCTTGCTGAATGTCAGTGGTCACAACAGTTCACTTCCCAAGGCAAAAACTCCAAAAAAAATTAATTTAGAATGCCATCAGAACTACGAATTAGACTGAGCAGTACTGAGTGAAGAAAATACACCTGTTATGTAACTTTATCTGTGATCATGAAATACAAGTGTCATATTGCATCATGAAATTTGCAACTCAACTCTATGAAATGAATTTTAAATAAGGTAACTATACCCAGTGTGAATTGTCTTAAGCGTAATGGTGATCATAGTTCATTTAAAGTTCACTTGCATGGTAGTGACTGGCAAACTGTACCATTTTTCAAATGAAGAGAGCAGCGTTTACTCAGCGCCCCCTATCTTAACCAGTGTGCAACCTGCTCATTCAGACATGATTATCGGAACTGTTCCCTGCATGGAAAAACCTTGTGTTTTTGAAACTGATAGCTAAAATACTGATTGCAGTGTATGTTATGTATTTTTAGTGTCTGTCTCTTTACATTAAACTCCTTAATTAGCATAATGTTTAAAAGTGTACTTCACAGGTCCCTTTTTTTTCCTCATCCCAAGGACATGATATGCAGTCAGCCATTTAAATATTTACATCTGTAAAAGAAATTAGGGTAATTTCTGTTCTTAAATAAGGAAACACTACATAGTAGTGGACTACTTTCACTGACATTTCACTCCCCAGCTAATTAAGACCAGCAAATAGTTGTGTAAATTCCAAGGACTCCTGTCTATGTAACTGATTGTTTTCCAGTCTCACAGACTGGTCCATTTTGTGGTTCCTGATGGAGCCTCTGCATTACTTATGTATCTACTCTTCCTCCCCCCTCCCATGGTAATCTAACAATCCCCCTCCCTTTCCTGAGTCTTGTACAGAGTTTTTATAATCCCCAGAGCTAAATGGCACCATTTTTCAAATAAAGAGACTGGCGTTAACTCAGCATCCCCAGTAGTGTGTTTGCAAGTTTGTACCAGTCTTTGCCAATTCTTTATTTTACCATATGCACTGTTCTGTACTGAAGGTCTGACAATAATACAATCTGTATCAGATAATTATTTGCAGTATGGTATGCTGGCTGTAGTTTACATAGAACTGCTACGTCTCCTAGTTGTACAATACTAGGTTTAGCCAAATGCTATTTGCTGGTTGCACTTCTGTTTTGTGTATTGGACAAATTGTGGACTTAACAATGAAGCCTGTATATGTGGTATCAGTCCAGGATGAAGTATACCAGATGTTTTAAACTGTACTTGCTTCTTAATCTCTGTACCTCTGTAATGTAGGCAACATTATTTATGAAGGCTTTTTGTTATATTGCTAATAGTCTGGTTTTGTGATCCATATATAGATATCTTAATAATGACTAGCTGTTAATTTGCTTTTGTTAAACATAGTCTGCCTCATACTGTTTATGGGTCTAATACAGAGAGTTACCTGCTGAATTCATAACTAACTCAGCTGCTTTAATAGATATTAAAACAGTTGTACTTAAAGAGGCAAGCTTAATACAGTGATTAACTATTTTCCTCTTACTTATCTTGAATTCTTGCTCTCTTTTTTTTCTGATTTCACTTCATGCTCCTAAATAACTTATTTCTTTTTGATTGCAGCCTCTTTCTTAACAGTATGTGACCTGCACATTCAGACATGGTTATCGGAACTGTTCCCTGCATGGAAGAACCTCACATCTGTGAAACCAAAATACAGCTTGCAGTGTATGCTATGTATTTTTAGTGTCTGTCTCTTTACATTAAACTCCATTTAAAAGTGCACACTACTGGCAGCTTTTTTTCCTCATCCTCATAATTTTCTTTCTTCTATTCTTCATAACTGTCTTCTAGTGCACCTGTTATCTGCACCTTTACGCAGCTAGTACTTACAAACCGGGTCTTTGATCAGATTTTTACTTATTTCTGATAGTTTTTTTTTATTATTCTAGTTATCTATATATCTGTATTATGTTAGTCTATATGTTTTTCACAAATATTTCTTTCTTTAGTAATTTTATTTGCATTGCTGTTAATATTTGTGTCATATGTATTTTGTTTTTTTTTTTTTTTGTTTTTTATTAACTAAATTGGTTTCTATACTGGAGCTTTTCTCCCCAGGTCTCTGCTGAAAATGGGCTATTTTCTCAGTCAGACACTACCTGGTTAACAATGTAAATAAATAAATAAATAAATAAAAATCACTCTGTTGTGTAACTTTCTCTGTGGCTCAATATGTTAATGTAATAACATATAAATAATAGCAGCACTAATACAGGGTTTGATTTCATCTTTTGATATTTTCAATGCACTACTCACATTTACACAAATATTTTTTTGCTGGAACCTGAACTACTGCCAGAAGTAATAACACATTTTTATATGCATGATGTAATAGATCTATCATTTACTAAAGTGTGAGGAAATAAAGTCAGTAACACAATGTATTTGAAAACATGAATAATTAATTTGGAATATTTCTAACACGTCTGAAGTAGTAATCATGACAGCAATACATTTCCTTTAACAAGGAAAAAATATTACATGTATGTGCTGTGTACAGGATGAGGTTATGCAAGCTCCTGTGTGGTCCCTTCCTTGTGAAGTTAGTTAATTGAGGGCATGATGATCAGTCACAGAAACACAAGTTATCATGTGGCAAACATTGTTAAAACTTTGAATGGGTCAGGGTAAAGGCATAGCTGCTGGGTTCAGTGCTAGACATATACAGTACTTTTTGTTTCTCTTTCTCTCTCTCTCTCTCTCTCTCTCTCTCTCTCTTGTTATGATTTTTATTAGTTTGTGACTTTACACATTTGGCATTGCACTTTGTTAACTATAAGTGGTCACTATGGATGAGTCACAGTTCACACTGGAAGGCAAAAGCACAAAAATTTAATTTGGGCTGCCATCAGTAGTACAAATGAGAGTGGTACTGGTGCTCTTCAGTCAGCACTCTGGACAGTACTGAGTGAAGAAAATATACTTGTACTGTACCTTTTTCTTTGATTCGAGGTGTTAATGCAGACTGTTTAGAGTAACAAATAGAGGTACTGCATGGTTTAAATCCAGTTTCCAGATAATTTTAGTGAGGGGTTCAGAACAACCATTGTTACAGACTTTTTATTAGGAATTTTACATGAAGTACAGCTGTTAATTAGAAAAACTTAATTTACAACACGTCTTTGTGTAATGCTTGCTAAATAACTCAAATATAATCTGTGTTCAGTATGTTAAGCATAACACTGATAATAGTTAATTTAAATTGCACTTGCAGATCTATAATCTTTAAATAGTTACTGGTAAAAAGAATGACTCAACAAAAATATCATTATTAGATGTGTAGGACAGTATGTCATACAAAGAAGGTATGGCACCTTCCATAACATGTTTTACTCAACTCATTCAAATCAATACACAGTAAATTGATTTACAGTAATAAATACTGGCTTCTAGCCATAACTCCAGTAGCATAACATGTGAAATTCAAACACATAGAGGCTTGACATAACTAGATCTCCACTCATGTTGAAATTGTTATACTTCAGCTTACAAGCTCAAAATGTTAGTTCTTAAATCAGTGTAGCTCAGGTCCAATAAAGGCTGTCTTCCCTCTAGTAGTTCCTTAGTTTCATAAACAAACCATGTCAAAAATTCAATATTCAAAGACGTTAATAGTGCGACTTAAACAAAGACATAAACATGTAAATAATCAGATTAAGTGCTCTCATCTCCTTCCAGAGACCTCATCAGAATCACCAATAACATGTTCACCATTTCTTTTATTTAATAACAGTTAAAATGTCATTGGCTGGCCATTAACATATCAATTATTCAATTGTTTGATGAACGAAATACAAGATTTAAGGCAGCATACCAGTGGTAAAACAGGATCAATTTTTTTTGTTTTACTTCTATAAACATCTATGGTTACAATACTTGAAGGACAATGACATTTCATACTTTTAAAACTTCCTAATTAACCCTTGTATAATACATAAAAAAACACACAAAAAACACACAAAAGTACATAAAATGCGTATTAAAACTGATGTTAAGTAAATAATTACATAAATAAGTAAATAAATAAATAAATATTTGTCTATTCCCCTACCTATAAAAATGTGTATTTTATATTATTGTGTTATTATAGTGTTTATATATTGTGTAAAAATATATGTACATATAAAAAACATACAAAAATATATATATAAACATATATAAAAATATATATATATATATAAATCTATATAAAATACATATATACATATATAAATATATATATATATATATATATATATATATATATATATATATATATATATATATATATAAATTCCCCAATGTGTATAACTGTGTCTATATTGTAACATGTCTTTGTCATGATACTAAATTGTAACATATTCTTGTCTTAACACTAAATATTACACTCTAGGGGCTGTGTGCAATTAATTAACTGCTTTTAACATTGCGTCTTTTGGGGTCCACAGAAAGTACTTTTAAAGCTGGAGTAATGGAAATGTAGTCATTCATACCCTTTCCACTACAGGCATCCAATCTCAATCGCCATATAATTTCCCTAAACTCCAACTCTGTCTCCCAGTCTCTACCTCTTTCTGATTGCTCTACTTCTTCGCAAACCCAAAACTTAAAATCAGCCTCTTTACATGTTAAAATGTGTCTATAAAGAGCATTGTTTTCATTTTTCCTATTAATATCTCTAACATGCTCATAAATTCTCTTCCTAAAATGCCGTTCAGTTTTGCCTATATAACACCCCCAACATATTTTACAATACGCTAAATAAACCACTCCTTTTGAATAACAACTATTATACTTCTTAGCTTTTAGTGTAGTTTTTAAACTGGGAATTCTTACTTCTTTTTCTCCTGCTATGAAGGGACATTGTGAACATGTTCTACATTTGAAAGTGCCCATTTTCAAAACTGTTCCCCCTAACTGTGTTTTACTTTCCTTCTCTCTAATATTTTTAACATTTTTGTTTCTTCTATAACTATATCTTAAATCATTTTGAAACACATTAACCCTGGTTGGCATATTTTTAAACATTTCCAAGTTTCAATAATACATTTCCTCAACCAACCAATACCTTTGTAATATGTTAATGTTAAGTATGGTAAAGAGTGCTGGTGTACTTGTTAACGTTTCGAAACAGAGCTTTTTTTCATTTTTTCATTTTTCATTTGTTGGACTGTTCCTGGTTTTATCTTTTTTAAGTATGGTAAAGACCTGACCCTACATTAATTGTTCAACGTATCTTCACTCTCAACCGCACTTGTACTATTTTCATTATTTGCGTTACTCAATAGCGGGGTATATATGGCTCAAAATGTTAGTTCTCCTGTAGGATTAAATGTTAATAATCAGAAATTAGCAGTTTAGCCTTCTTTTTAGTACTATGTTCAATTTCCAGGTGCTATCAGTCAACATTTGTAGAATGTATGTCCAACCAATCCATCATGACCCAATTTACATAATTTTATATCTTACCAGCACAGATTATTACCAACATATATCAATATGTCATAAGAGTTTATGTCCACTATAACAGATAGTATGACTGGAGATAACAATATATTCTTTGAAACATAATTTATATATCCTCATCAAAAACATTTGAGGATTTCACAGTGAAACATTGAAACACAATGATCATCAGACTTAGCCAAGTCTCACTGCTTTAGGTCACACCTGCAATGAAGTTTGTCTCTCCCGAGCTATGTGCTTTCTATCATGCAAATGCATTTTGGAAGGTTGGCCATTGTTGCACATAGGCTGGTACATGTGAGATCTGAATTGACCACTAATTCACTGCCATATTTTTAGATATGCTTTGGAAGATATGACAGATAAAGGTGAGGGTGGTTCCCCATTTAGAGGCCAAAGGTGATGTCAAGAGGAGCCCAGGATCTTTGTGGCACTTTTTCTAAAGAAATCCAAAAACTCCAAGGAAAGGGTGCCACAGAACAAAGAACCAGTAAAACCACCACAGACACCCAAAGAGGCAGAAGGTAATAATAAAACACGAGCCTGTAGGTGTAAGCAGCAGCAGGTTTAATCACATAAACGCCACACAATACAAAGCGTTTTCGTCCACCAGACTTCTTCAGTTGTAAAATGAATGAATAAAGGTTGTGCCTTCTTATATACCCCTCCCAATTTAATTAATAGTTAAAACAATTGTTTAATTGACACCAATTAAATCCTGTAACTAAAATATTCATGACAATCTACCAACTTGCCACAAATACAGATGAAAGTAGATAAAAACATGCACATTTTTTAAAAGAACTTTAAAATAAATATATAAATACTAAAACCATCACAATGTGTTGGACAGATAAAAAAACTTGAATCAAAAAACAACAAAAAGAACTTGCAAAACAATATATGTACTTATTTTATAGTTTTGCAGCTCTCATTTTTAAAATAGAGGCAATGGATATGTATTCATTCAGCCCTGGGAATCTATTGGCTTCCAATAACAACTGCCACAATATTTCTCTCACCTCTATCCTATTTTCCCACAACCCCCCCTCACATTGGTGCCAATTAAACAATTGTTTTAACTATTAATTAAATTGGGAGGGGTATATAAGCAGGCACAGCCTTCATTCATTTATTTTACATCTGAAGAAGTCTGGTGGACAAAAACGCTTCGTATTGTGTGGCGTTTATGTGATTAAACCTGCTGCTGCTTACACCTACAGGCTCGTGTTTTATTATTACCTTCTGCCTCTTTGGGTGCCTGTTGTGGTTTTACTTTTTCTAAAGAGCTACATCTGCAAGTTTCTGCAGTATGATTAGAATGGGTCTCAGCACAATCCTGGAGATAGGAATGGCTTGGCCAAGGCTGTCACTAGTACAACTGGCATTCTACACACTGATGAACAATGTCATCACCATTATAATAACATGAAGTGGCATACACTGGATCTCCTGAGCTGATGGGAGGCAGACTTTAGAATTGCTGATACCCCTGAGTTGTGTATGTACAGTGACCCATCACCAGCCAATACAATACTATGGCTTGGCCAGACAATGCACTTTTTCATTATGCTTCCTTTTTCTGTTCTCTGTTCTGAACAGCTGCTGAAGACATAGCTAGAAATAGGGATGTGAAGCAGGAATAGGTGGTACACCTAAGAGAGGCACAGGGTAAATATAGCCCAGGTATGAATGCAAGCAAGATCATAATGCATCTGAAATTTAGTTCATTTTATAAAATTTCAGGGCATCAGTTCATATGACCTTAAGGCAAACACACTAGGCATACCTTACATATATATCAAACATACATATATGATCCAATAGCTCTGGATCATTACATTAGACAATATGTAAATCATGCATGTGGGTTCCATTCTAAGCAGAAATTAGCATTTATTATAGAATAATATATATATATAATCTATTTTCTGCCATCATTAAATAACAGCAAAACTTCCCATCTTTGTAAATGGATGTTTTATTTGGATTGCATATCATATATACTATAGTCACCTAACTGTATGCCTAATGTCCATAATAGCAGTGAGATTGATGGATTTTATGATGAACTGATGACTTCACATCATCTGGATGTGCCAAAGTTTACCATATGTAAGCACCAATTTGGTTATATTTTGAAATATTAAAATGACATGGAATTGATATTATTATCTGTGTTTTCTCACCAACAACCCTATAACTCTTTTATTTTTTCAGTGTGTAAACAATGCTGCTACAGCACAGATCACCATCGCCATGAAAATCTAGAACAACCACTGGGATCAGACTGACATAACTCCACAGGTGGTTACAGTGGCACCACCAAACACGGCTCAGATACCCAGCACATCTGGGTTCCAACCTGTCAGTGTTTCCTCCAAAACTCCTACAGTACTTGCTCCATCTACATCAGGTAGCTCTGCCCTGGGGGCTGGTGCAGTGCTAGTTACCATCAGTAGTATTAGTGAAGGTGGCAATTTCTTCACTCATCAGGAGTTGATAGGGATGGTAAAGGTCATCAATGGAGAGGGGCTTCACTGCCCAAATTGTCAGAGTAGAGAAAGTTATGCAGTGAATAACAAAGTCAATGCCTCATCCAGCACTGACCCAGGGATCTGTGACAGGACACAGTAATGACAGTTGTGAGGGAGATGACTAGATTCTCATTGTTGTTGTTGTCATGCTGGATGTGGATTCATCTCCAATGTCCCCTACCTATCCACAATCATTTTGTCCCCCAACTCTTTGTGCCCATTACCATCCCTGTCTGCTTTGTATGTCCTGTATGTTTGCATCTGCTGCCTACTGTACTCTATTGATGCAACTCTGTTATTCCTAAACATGTTCCCCAACACTCCTCTCTCTAAAATAAAAAAAAAAAAAAAAAAAATGGGCACCTGTCCCACAAAAATTATGCCCCATACATAGATCTCCAATTTGCCTATGTCTGACACACTTGATTTGTATCTAATTGGTCACGCAACATTATTCAGTTGTGGTCACCCAACCCTGATGTGGTGACTATCCAAACTCATCAAATTCTTGCTACAAGAATACATTTATTTTGTGAACATACTGATAACTGCTGTATTCTGTTAGCACTATCCTGAGCATTTCTTTATTCTTTCCCCTGTTTCTTACCCTCTGCTTGGCCCCATTTTCACCACTGTCTTATTAACCCCTTTTTCACACATTTAATTGGGTTAAGAATACAATAACACACAATACACATGGCCACAGATGGCTCACAGAAAAAAAAATCAATATTTGTCCTCAGCATTTGCCCAACACCTGGCATCACACACCAGTGCTGAATAACGGCAAATGGCTTGTCACATCCTATAGCATAAACAGATGATTTTAATTTCAACCACACTAATAAGGTTATCGTCATACAATGTGCTTAACCTCACTGGACTATTGAAAAGCAGACTGATAGCACTATTGCAAGACCATTACTCGTACATATTTATTATGCTGCTGGATGTAATGTATGCCTTATGGGATGCTATATTGTCATTACTGTAAAGAAGATGGATGCTACATTCTGCTTTCAATCTTTTGTCACTCTCCCTCTAAATGTGTGATTTTTATCCTGTGAAGTAAGAGATCCAATGTGGTATTTTCAGATAATGCTCAGTACTATGCACTATATTTTGCATAATGTCAAATGTTTGAATCCATATCATGTTATGATTTTTCATATTAACATTATGTGTGTAAGTGTTGGCTACATATGTTAATAATTAACCAATATCCTACTTAGGTGTTACTCTTTCCCAGTGCATGGAAAGTTTCTACACTCTGCCACACTGTACTGTTGTTCCTCAGTACCCTTTCTCAGTGTACTGAAAGTTTTATTACTGTGTCACACTATAATGCTGTAATGCAGTACCCCTTCCCAGTGCATTGAATGTTTCTAGACTCTGCCACACTGCACTGCTGTTCCTTAGTACCCTTTCCCAGTGCTCTGAAAGGTTTTAGTACTCTGTCACACTGTACTGTTCCACCATTAACCTACTGATTTTTTATCCCACATTCTTCTGAAACACATTACTTGCCTTCCTACGTCACCATGCTACTGCTAAGTCTCCTTACTATACTCCTTTTCTTTCTTTCTTTCTTTCTTTCTTTCTTTCTTTCTTTCTTTCTTTCTTTCTTTCTTTCTTTCTTTCTTTCTTTCCTGTCATCCTACCTAATCCCTGTCTCACCCAATCTAATCTCTCCCACTTGCACATCCGCTCTATACCACCACTCTTCTCATTACTCTTTACTGATTACCCCTAGCCTTTTTCATATCTCCCCTATACTCTTTAGTTAAAATGCTTTACTACCCCATCCATCTACCTAACACCAAACCTATCTCTAATAACTCTAGAACTAAAACCACTTTTTCACCTATTCAATAATCTATTATTATTATGTGGTGATATTCGCCCTAATCCAGGGCCAAACAACACTTTCCATCCTTTGAGCACACTCTGTTAACTCATAATAAACTCAAATGTTCCTCTATAAATGTATGCAGCATATGCAATAAAGTGACTGAGTTCCATGCCTGGATAAAGCAGTACCCCCTGACATACCTGTAATTTCTGAAACCTGGCACAAACCACACATTAAAGACAATGAAATACTTCCTACAGAATTTAGTATGCTTAGAACAGATTGTCCTACTATAAAAGTTGAAGGCGTCTACATAGTTTATCCAACAAATTACTCCCTTACCACCTATAACCGTCCCACTCCCACCTTAAGTAATGCTGAACTAATCAGCTCTAACTTTAAGTTAAACAAAAACAAAAAAACCTCAGTATAATTGCTCTTTACACCCCCCCTGGCAACAATTTATCTACTGTAGAAAACATTTTATCCTGGGTTTCATCCAACATTTCTCTTGAAGCCATAATCCTAGGGGATGTTAACATTGATTGACCAAAACGTATCTCAGATTTCCCACCAAATAGTATCAATCTCTCTGATTTTTCTCCAGTAATACATCACCCCACCTACATCAACAAGTCTAACCACTCCGGCTCAGTTATAGACTGGATTTTAGTCTCCCACTCCAGCAACTGTATTGAATCAGCAATACTCCCTGACGTTCTTAGTGAACATCATCCTACCAGTACCACCAGACTTATCTCTCAGCCTAACAAACAACACATTTATAAAACCATTTGTAACTTAACTTCAACCCACTTATCTTCACCAATATCTTGATCTCTATAAAAATGGTCTTTCCTTAAATACTTACCTCTTGATGAAGAGGTTGATAAGTTCAACTCAATATTTCTAAATACAGTAAATAGCTTAACTCCTCCCAAGAGAAACAGAACCAAATCTAATTTCTCTCCTTGGCTCTCATCAGACACTTAATCCATGATGGGTAACAGAGATAAGGCTTGGAAAACATACTTGAAACAAAAATCTCTTACTAATTTGCTACATTATAGACACTAAATGCACTGTTAGAGAAAAAGTCAAATGCCGGATTCCAAAACCGTATCCAAAATTTATTATATGACAAACAACATAAAACGATAGCAATAAAACGCTTAACGAATCACCGCATTTTTCATCTAATACACAGACTTCATCAGACAAACAAATAATTAATTAACTTCCTTTTATACTAGCAATTGTATTTGAATTATCCAATAGCTTTCGTTCGTTTCAACTCTTAAATATATACACATACCTATTAAATGCTGGCAATCATAATGAACGTAAACATAGATATTCAGCAACACCACATATTTCCTTTATGTAAAATACGCTTTCTCCTATAGATCCTCTCAAAGGTTCACTTTTAAAACGTATGTAAAATATATGTAGACCATAAGATTCGAATATGAAAAAATAGATAAATAAATAAATATTCACTGTGCTAAACACTGTATAAATTCTATGTAGACACTACCCCCAAGTGGACAAAAACATTATTACAACCTAAAACACTTCATAACAAACAAGCTAGCAAAATCCGGGAAATCAACACCTAATATTAATATATATAAACTATATAAACTGAATAATAAATATTAAATATTAATCATTATAAATAGTATAGGAAATAATAAACAGATATGTTCTAATGTAAAATCAATGAATACATATATTGTTATATAAAACCATGATTAAATACATAAAATACATAATGTTATATATCTAAAATTACTTAATAATATATTAATTTAATGGCTTGAAATTATATTTATATTTATAATCTAGCTGCCCTCATTATAAGAACGGGTGCAAGGGAAATACCGTCATTTATACCTGTATATTTATATGCTTCTAAGATAATTTGCCAGTATAATTCTTGGTATTCAATTTTAGTTTCCCACATACCACCCCTTTCATCCTTCAAAATTTCCTCAATAATAAAGAATTTATATTTTGCTAGGGGGCAAATAATATTATGCCTATATAAGCATTACTTTCTTTTTTATTCTTAATGTCATTCATATGTTCATAAATTCTCCTCCTTATTTTCCTTTCAGTTTTTCCAACATAAAATCCCATACATATTTCAAATATTGCAATATATATGACTCCATTAGTCTCACAAGTACTATGTGTCCTGCTTACAATTTCTCTCCCCCTAGATTCAATATAAATACGTTCTTTATTAGCCATCAGTGGACATTGAGTGCACATCCCACATGGGTATGTGCCTCTTGATTTTTTAGTTTTCTTGTATATCCTATTCTGTACTGTAAAACAATCATTTATATTTTGCCCCCTCCTATATATAATTTTTAACGGTTCCTTTTGTTCTAACTTCAAGTCTGTTAAAATTATAAATTTGTTCCATTCTTTGTTAAGTACATTGTAAATCACTCCTGAATCTCCACTAAAATCAGTAATAAATGCACTTCCATAAGTGTTTCCACCATCATTTTTAAGATGTGAAGCATCCGAAGTATTATTTTCTATAGTTAACAATTCTTTCCCTAGTATCGGTTCAAATCTATCTTTTCATCCTTTAATAACTTCATTCTTAACTGTATTAACTAATTCTATAGGGTACCCACTTTCTGTAGACAATTTAGTTAAAAATTCACATTCTTCATGGAAATCTTCGTCACTAGATGTCATCCTACAAATTCTGACAAATTGACCTTTTATTATACTTTTTTTCTGATGTAGAGGGTGTCCTCTACTAAAATGCAAATATGAATTAGAATATGTTTTCTTTCTGTATATTTTCAACCTAAATAAATTAATATATTTTATTAATTTTACATATAAATAGTATATTTCATTTGAACCAACCTCATAGGTAAATTTAAAAAAATCTGTTGTGTTATTTATATAATATACAAATTCATCTAGCCTTTCTTTACTATCTTGCCAAAAAATGACTATATCATCTAGGAAACGCTTATATAACAACCAACTGTTACTATAAATACTATTATAAATATATTTCCTTTCCTATGTGTTTAAAACAATATTGGCATATAAGGGGGCACATCTTGCCCCCATCGCCACTCCACTAGATTGGTGATAATACTCTCCCTGGAAAAATATATAATTATATTTTAAATCCATCTCCATCAGATTCAAACATGTAACACTTCTTTATCACTCAACTCACCAGTAGATCTTATTGCTTCTTCGAACCATTCCAAACCTATAGTATGCGGTATAGATCCAAACAGGTCTACCACATCTATAGTTATGAATATAAGTTGTTTTTGAACCAAATTATTCTTTATATTTCTCAGAAAATCCCAAGAATCTTTTATAAAAGTTTCTCCCCTCATCATCAGCTTTTTAAATTTTACATCTATATATCTAGCCAATGGAGAAATAACAGAACCTTCAGCTGCCACAGTCGGGTGCAATGGTGGACTTAAAATGTCTTTATGAACTTTAGGAATACCAAAAATTTAAGGTATTTTCGGCTTTGCATTATATAAAAATTCAAACATTTCTTTCTCTATAAATCCCTCCAAAAATAAGTCATATAAGGCTAAATATATTTTCCTATAGCCTATATGAATCTCATTTTTAGAAATACACTCATATTTAGACTCATCCTGTAGAATGTCTAACATTTTAGCTTCATATATAATATTATTCATCAAGACGATACCACCACCTTTATCTGGTTTCATAACCCTCACATTTACATTTTCTTTTAATTCTTGCATTAATGCTCTTCCTACTGGGAGAGGTTCGATACGAATCTATTATTCTTAATTGCTTTTCTCAATTCATTTTCCACAAGGATTTCTAATTTTTTTAACTGTGGATGTATAGGTGGATTCCAAACACTTCTTCTTTTAACAATGTAGACTCATCTTTCCCATTTGGTATACCGTTGTACATTAATTCTAGATTAGTCTTTCTAATGAACATTTTTAAGTCAATAATAAGTCGACTAATATCACTTTTTGTTCTAGGGACGAAATTTAAACCTTATTTCCAAATCAGTATAATTAAAAATGTTGAAATTATCACAAGTCCAAACAACATGTTCTGTGCTATCATTTGTGTTAGGTTCAACACTCGTTGAATCTGAATGGCAAATTATCTCCTCCACCTCCCCCTCCAGCCATTCTGCTAATTCCCATTTCGTCTCACACAGCATCACAGAGGGGGTCTATACCAGGAAACCAGGATGCATATTTTAATAATGGCAATAGTAGAACGACTAAAGTTGCTTGGTCCGCAGATCAAGGTAGTTTGACTAATTCGAGTCAACCGGAGGGCAGAATTGCTAGACCTGATGGAGTGGACAGTTTTCTAAGGTTGCTGGTAGACAGAGAAGGTAATATCCTGTTGAGTGGTCAGAATAGTGCTAATGAGAGTGCACAACAGACTGTGTTTATGCAAGGTGACTGTTCAAATAACCTGCCAAATTTAAATGTATGGCTGAAGCAAAAAAATGTTTTTAATGAAAATAGCATTGGGAAAAATGATTTTAGTTTAACCTATGCTGGCAATTTAAATAAATTAAAAGATTTGTTATTCAAATATAAAGCATTAGACATGGATAATGCCTATTTAAAGGAATGTATACAGCTTAATATTGTACCCAAATGTTTACGTGTTTGGAAGTTTCCAAACAATGTTAAAGAAGGGATAGAATTTTATGATGTGTTAATTGATATGTTCGATGCTTGAGGCTTTGATTTAATGAAAGCAATTATTAAAAATAATGAGTATGAAATGAGTGGCCTGATGGAACAAATTGATTATATTAATGGGAAAATTATCAATGATCTCCTATTTACTGTAGATGAAGAGAAAAATAAATATTTAGATTTGAGGAAGCAAATAGATAATAAATGTGTTAGAATTCTTAATAGGAAAAAAAGAAAAATTATTAGAGATAAATTTGACTATAAACATCAAACACAGTATCCTAAACCAAGAATTATGTTTAATTATACCACTGATGCATATTTAGGTAGTGATAAGGAAAGACAAGATGTGGTAGATTATGGAAATGAAGAGGTCTATCATGAAAATGTGCAAGATAGATATGACCCTTTAGAGTATCCACCCCTCCGGAGATCAGAGAGGATCAAGAATCAACGAAATGGGAATTACCAGCAGAATGGGTGGAGGGAGAGGGGGAGGAAATAATTTTCCATTCAGATTCAACGAGTGTTGAAACTAATACAAATGATAGCACAGAACATGTTATTTAGACTTGTGATAATTTCATCATTTTTAATTATACTGATTTGGAAGTAAATGACACATATTTTAAATTGTTTTCTAAAGGTTAAATTTCATCCCTAGAACAAAAAGTGATATTAGTCGACTTATTATTGACTTAAAAATGTTCATTAGAAAGATTAATCTAGAATTAATGTACGATGGTATACCAAATGGAAAAGATGAGTCTACATTGTAAAAAAGAAGTGTTTGGAATCCACCTATATATCCACAGTTAAAAAATTTAGAAATCCTTGTGGAAAATGAATTGAGAAAAGAAATTAAGAATAATAGATTCGTATCGAACCTCTCCCAGTAGGAAGAGCATTAATGCAAGAATTAAAAGAAAATGTAAATGTGAGGGTTATGAAACCAGATAAAGGTGGTGGTATCGTCTTGATGAAAAATATTATATATGAAGCTAAAATGTTAGAAATTCTACAGGATGAGTCTAAATATGAGTGTATTTCTAAAAATGAGATTCATATAGGCTATAGGAAAATATATTTAGCCTTATATGACTTATTTTTGGAGGGATTTATAGAGAAAGAAATGTTTGAATTTTTCATAGGTTCATAGGTTCATACTAGGCTATCTGCCCTAGGGCATTTATTAGCCTAGTCAGAGTGTGTTTGGCTTTCGCTACCCATTTTAAATTAATTTTGCTATGCCCTTTTCGAGGTTAGTATATTGTGCCTCTGTCTAACAGTGACACAGAAATGATACCCGGGGTAAACCTATGATCCCCCATCCACTCATCAAGATTCCTCTTGAAGAGAGTCAATGAGGGACTCTGCCTAACCTGGACTGGGATTTTATTTCAGAGTGAAGGGAGCCTCTGGGTTATGAATCTGTCCCTCCAGCATGTCCTATTTATTTCAGTGCTGAGGTTCAAGTCTCTCGAGCGCGTAGCTTGATGGGATGTGGATTTTCTGAGGTGCAGCATGTCCATTAATTCCGGGTTGGACATGGCTTTATACATCAGGCACAGATCACCTCTGAGCAGGCAGTATGCCACTGAGTAGAGCTGGAATTTCTTTAACTGGGCAGCATATGGCATCTGTTTGAGCCCTTTGATCCTCTTGGTGAGGTACTTTTGGGGTCTTTCCAGTTGCTGCAGGTTTCTGGTAAGGTACATCCCAAAAGAGGCATTGTACTCAGTTATGGGCCTGATGAGGGATGAGTAAAGAGGCACGATGACCTCCCCTGATCTAGATGTGAATCCCTTCATGATTAGGTGGGCTATATAAAATGTTTTTCTAACCACTTTGGCCACGTGGTTGTCAAATGAGAGATTGCTATCAACTTGGGTCCCCAGGTCCCTAATTACTTCTTCCATACTTAATGGATTACCACCTATGTGGTAATTTGTGGGCACTTTGTTTTTGCCAAAGGGGATGACTATGCACTTTTTGGCATTTAGCTTGAGGCCATGGCTCTGGCACCAGTTGTCTGTTTCTATGAGGCCCTTTTGGAGGATGCTTGTGTCGGCTGGAGAGTCGATTATGGTGCCAGTTTGCAGTCATCTGCAAACTTGGTCAGCCACAGTCCTTCCGTGTTGGCCTGTACCTCTGAGAAATATATACCGAACAAGAGAGGTCCAAGGACTGAGCCTTGTGGGATGCCACTTGTAACTGTTTTGGAGTCTGACATGGCTCCAGCAATTTTAACCATGTGGGTTCTGGCCTTGAGCCAGTTTGCAACCCATCTAGTGACATAGGGGTTTATATTTAAGCTGGTGAGCTTATCAATAATGCCTGAGTGGGGTATTGTATTGAAGGCTTTTGCGAGGTCCAGGTTGGCTGTGTGGACCAGCTTCCCCTCATCAATGGCCTTGGTGACTGTTTCAAAGAAATAGACCAGGTTTAAGAGGCAGTGTCTGCCCTTATCAAAGACAAACTGAGTAGGATCCAGTGTCTGTAGGTCCCCAATATCTTTATTTATAAGGTCCATGATGATCCTTGCTATAGCTTTGCAGACCAAGCTAGTCAGGCTTATGGGGCGATAGTTTCCAGGATCCGTTGAGGCACCACCTTTGTGGAGAGGGAGCACCGTTGCTGTATGCCACTCTTTGGGTACATATCCTGTAGTAAGGCTGAGATTGAACAGTAGTTTTATGTTTGGGTTTAGCTCTTCTTGGAGTTCATGTAGGATGCAGCCCGGGACACCGTCTGGTCCCACTGATGCTGTGTTTTTTGCTTTGGAGAGGGCGGCTCTTACCTGAGCATCTGAGATGTCAAGGGGGCAGCACTCTGCTGGGATAGATATTTGCCCTTTTGGTGGGGAGGGGGGGAGAAGTTTGCGCTGAACCTGTCAGCTAGGATGTTGGCAATGTCTGTGGGTTCAGTGTATTTTTTGTCATTTTGGACTAATTCTGAGCATATCTGGGAATACCCACCCAGGTTCCTAACATAACTAAAGAAAGCCTTGTGATTATCCTTAGTGTCCTGTGCAATTTTTCTCTCGAAGCTGTCCTTAGACGATTTTATGAGTGCCCGTAGTTTTTTGCTAATACTGATCAGCGATGCCTTCCCTTTTTGGGATTTTGCCCTATCATGTAGTACCTTCCTCCTTCTATTGTATAGTTTGTTTATGGCTGGGGTCCACCAGACAGGATGTCTGCCTTTGGAGGATTGGGTCTTGGTTTTATTTGGGATTGCATGATCCATGCATTCCTGACGATGTTCATAGAATGCGTTTATAAAGGATTCTGCGGTCTGGGCCGTATTTTCCACAGGCCCGGGGGCTTTAAAGGATTCCACCTCAGTTTTGAGGAGTGTGAAATTTGCTTTAGAGAAGTTTTTCACTGTGGGTGTCTGGGCAGGGAGTGGGGTCGGGATGTGAATATCCAGTGAGATTAGTTTTTGGTCTGATCTTACCAGTGAGGGATACACTTCTGGTCTGGAGCTGTTTATTGACTAATTGTTTATGTTCTGAGGAAGTTTGCATTAAGACAAACGAAAAGCACTTCATCTACTGTGTCATCTTGATTTTTACTTGGTGCCTATCTGTGGACTTAATTCTTTTTACTTGGTGCCTATCTGTGGATTAAATTATCCCGAGTCAATGAGCTGGCTTGTCATTTTTTGTTTTTTACTGGAGCATAGAGTCCCCATGTTGATGATGATCAGGTCCAGTATGTTTTCCCCTCTTGTGGGAGTGGTAACAAGTTGTTCCATAGCATTTGAGTTTATAAATTCTAGCAACCTTTGAGCTAGGGTGTTGGAGCTAGAGTAATGCTCCCAGTCTATGTTTGGGTTGTTAAAGTCACGCAATATAATGGTGTTTGGAGAGACCTTCATATTTTCCAGTGTTCTCAAGAAGGACGAGTGGAGTTCCTGGGTTTGGGAGGGTGGTCTGTAGCAGGCTATAAACTGGAAGGCAGTTTTACCCACTGTTAGCTGCACATGGATAGTTTCTGATGCTTCGTGCTGTGCCACCAACCTGAAGGTGTGGGTATCTTTGACGAATATTGATACTCCCCCTCCTTCTGTGGCTCGGTCCAAATTTTAGGGCCGAAAAGCATGGTATGAGGTACAACCTGGTAGTGCTGGGGTGCTCTCGGGAATCTGGAACCAGGTTTCTGTTACTGCACAGATATCGATGTTATCCATGCTAAGGAGAGTTTTGAGTGCGTGCATCTTGAGGTTTAGATTTCTGGCATTGAGTAGCACTACTCTTAGTTTCTTATCCCTTGTGATACCTATGGAGGTGGGTTTGTCTTTTGAGCCTTGCCTAAAAAAGGCACTATGGGGGTAGCAAGAGCCTTTGCCAGTATCCGAAAGCCCAGGGGTGATAGGTGCAAGCTGTCCCTAGCGAAGCATCGTGGCTCGTCGAGCATGTCATCCCAGGCTGACAGGCATTGGATCACCTTTGAATGACACCAATACTTAAGCCAATTGTTGAAATTGATCATCTTGTCTTCATATTGTGGCATCATTCTTGGTGAGGGTAAGATGCTACTCAAGGTCAGGATCATACCAGCCTGGCCTACATGCTCAGTGAGCTCCTCTATGTCTCTTTTCATGTAGTCCAGGGAAGTACATCTCAAGTCATTCACACCAGCAAGGACAATGACTGAGTCATATTTGTACTTGCCTTGGAGTGGCCTGAGTGCTTGTTTTATGTGGCAGATCCTAGCACCCGACAGGCAGCTCACCGTGACCTTCTCCTTGTTCAGCCTGGTGAGTAGGACGTCAGTGTGCCTGACGATGGAGTCACCTATTACAAGTGTATCAGGTGTGTTGTTTAGCCTTAACGGCTGTGACTATTCGGCTCACTGGCTTTGTGAGCTATGTGTTGCAAGTGTTTTATTTTGGGGTAGCGGTTGCTTGGGTGTCTGCTTTGGAGGTCTCTGCTGCTTAGGAAGATTTTTATTTAGAGCCTGTGAGTTTGTTTTTGTGTGTTTATGTATTTGGTTTGCTGTCGTGGTAGGTCTATGTGAGACTGGAATTGTAGTGAGTGTGGTTTCTTTTTCCTCCTGACTGGTTACGCCAGTACTGAGTTGAGAGAGCTTAGCCTCCAGTTTGGCTATATGGTTGCATCTCTCACATGTGTTGGAATTTGTTGGGAGGAGGAGAGGGTTGTCTGTGAACATGAGGCAGTTGTAACATTGCCTCAAGATTCCCAGATTCTCCAGCTGGACCGGAGAGGAGATTGACAACTGACCTTTGGACATGCTAGAATTGTATTGGGAATTCCTTTATAATTGAAAAAAAGGGCCAATGGGGAACAAGGTACTCAAGGGGAGTTTGTGAGGGTGTAGTGCTTTCAACTTTTTAGTGCTGACTTATATAATTGCTTTAGTGAGCAAGTGCCAGGTAACTTAAATGCAATGTGCTACAGGTAACTGAAATGCAAAAATGAAAAATAGTAACTTTCATTCAAGTGAAACAAGGAAATAAGTTACAGTAAGCAATGCAGATATCACTAGGGATCCACAGAAGTGCTGAAAAGCCACGTTTTAGGTGGAATTAGCATTTCAGGGAAATAACAAGCAAACAAACAACAAGCATACAAACAAAGCTAGATTCAGCAGGCCTGGATCTAGTCTATGCTACAGCAAACAAGGTGTACCAATTTCAGTAAGAAACAGTTCAAATATGCAGGCACTATAAGCCTTTAACCAGAAATTCCCAGCTCAGAAGGGCAGAGTCCAGCCTCTCCTCCCACAAGAGTGCAGACCACAAACCTTCTTAATGTAAAATAACTGGCCTGAAGCCCAAGTGCTTAAACCAGAACTAATACTCTTTTAGAATAACAGACACTGAGCCCTCAATCAGCAGTTCCCAACTTAGAATGATATAAGCTACCTGTCCTGCCACCACAGTGCAGGCCACAAACCTTCCTAATGTAAAACAACTGATCTGAAACCGAAGTGCTTAATCCAAAAGACTTAGAGTGATAGCTACACTTTAATCAAGTTACTACCAAGCAGTAATAAATACAATTGAATACTTTAAAGAATGCCTGGATTAGTGCTCAAGTTATACAAACAAAGCTAGATTCAGCAGGCCTGGATCTAGTCTATGCTACAGCAAACACGGTGTACCTATTTCAGTAAGAAGCAGTTCAAATATGCAGGCACTATAAGCCTTTAACCAGAAATTCCCAGCTCAGAATAGCAGAGTCCAGTCTCTCCTCCCACATGAGTGCAGACCATGAACCCTCTTAATGTAAAATAACTGGCCTGAAGCCCAAGTGCTTAAACCAGAATTAATACACTTTTAGAATAACACTGAGCCCTCAATCAGCAGTTCCCAAATTAGAAGGATGTAAGCTACCTGTCCTGCCACCACAGTGCAGGCCACAAACCTTCCTAATGTAAAACAACTGGTCTGAAGCCTAAGTGCTTAATCCAAAATACTTAGAATGATAGCTACACTTTAATCAAGTTACTACCAAGCAGTAATAAATACAACTGAATACTTTAAAGAATGCCTGGATTAGTGCTCAAGTTATACAACCAAAGCTAGATTCAGCAGGCCTGGATCTAGTCTATGCTACAGCAAACAAGGTGCACCAATTTCAGTAAGAAGCATTTCAAATATGCAGGCACTATAAGCCTTTAACCAGAAATTCCCAGCTCAGAAGGGCAGAGTCCAGCCTCTCCTCCCACAAGAGTGCAGACCACGAACCCTCTTAATGTAAAATAACTGGCCTGAAGCCCAAGTGCTTAAACCAGAATTAATACACTTTTAGAATAACAGACACTGAGCCCTCAATCAGCAGTTTTCAACTTAGAAGGATGTAAGCTACCTGTCCTGCCACTACAGTGCAGACCACAAACCTTCTTAATGTAAAACAACTGGTCTGAAGCCCAAGTGCTTAAACTAAAAGGCTTAGAATGAGTTACACCATCAGTAATAAATACAACTGAGTACTTTTAAGATGACGCAAAAGCAAAATAAAGTAGGAAGAAACACAAATACAGTAAAAGCAGATACGTTTTTTTTTTTTTTTTTTTTTGAGTGAGCAAATGAGATGGGCCCAGGAGGAGTATCAAAGTGCAAATTTACAAGAGGGGCAGGCAGTTTCAAAGCCACCAAGATTAACACCAAGACAAAAACAGGGAGGGTGGGTGGAGACCTACTGAAAAAACAGTCACAACTTCCAGCTAGATATTGCTCAATGCAACACAAACAAATTACTTTAAATTGTGTATTATTTGATAAAAGTGCAGATAAAAATTTACTTAACTCCACTTATGCGTTCAGTTGATTGTATGCAGGTCTTAGTTGGCCAAAGCTCACAGTTTAAACAGAAAATAATTCACTTTACCACTTGTATAAGACAGAAACTGAATAACAATGAGGTAAACTACCCCCACTTATCACTGGCTATGCAGGTTTTTTAACAAGCCTTAACTGAAAATACCACTTGTATAAGACCTACTGAAAAAACAGTCACAACTTCCAGCTAGATATTGCTCAATGCAACACAAACAAATTACTTTAAATCATGTATTATTTGATAAAAGTGCAGATAAAAATTTACTTAACTCCACTTATGCATTCAGTTGATTGTATGCAGGTCTTAGTTGGCCAAAGCTCACAGTTTAAACCGCATAATCCAAAGCCAAAAATACCTTCAATTTTCGGTATTCCTAAAGTTCATAAAGACATTTTAAATCCACCATTGCACCCGATTGTGGCAGCTGAAGATTCTGTTATGTCTCCATTTGCTAGATATATAGATGTAAAATTTAAAAAGTTGATGATGAGGGGAGAATCCTTTATAAAAGATTTGGGATTTTTTAAGAAATAAAAAGAATAATTTGGTTCAAGAACAACTTATATTTATAACTATAGATGTGGTAGACCTGTTTGGATCTATACCGCATGCTATAGGTTTGGAATGGTTCGAAGAAGCAATAAGATCTACTGGTGAGTTGAGTGATAAAGAAGTGTATACATGTTTGAATCTGATGGTGATGGTTTTAAAATATAATTATATATTTTTCCAAGGAGAGTATTATCACCAATCTAGTGGAGTGGCGATGGGGGCAAGATATGCCCCCTTATATGCCAATATGGTTTTAAACACATGGGAAAGGAAATATATTTATAATAGCATTTATAGTAACAGTTGCTTGTTATATAAGCGTTTCCTAGATGATATAGTCATTTTTTGGCAAGATAGTAAAGAAAGGCTAGATGAATTTGTATATTATATAAATAACACAACAGATTTTTTTAAATTTACCTATGAAATTGGTTCAAATTAAATTAACTATTTAGATGTAAAATTAATAAAATATATTAATTCATTTAGGTTGAAAATGTACAGAAAGAAAACATATTCTAATTCATATTTGTATTTTAGTGGTGGACACCCTCTACATCAGAAAAAAAGTATAATAAAAGGTCAATTTGTCAGAATTTGTAGGATGACATCTAGTGACGAAGATTTCCATGAAGAACGTAAATTTTTAACTAAATTGTTTACAGAAAGAGGGTACCTTATAGAATTAGTTAATACAATAAAGAATGAAGTGATTAAAGGACAAAAAGATAGATTTGAACCGATACATGGGAAAGAATTATTAACTATAGAAAATAATACTTTGGATGTTTCACATCTTAAAAATGACAGTGGAAACACTTATGGAAGTGCATTTATTACTGATTTTAGTGGAGATTCAGGAGTGATTTACAATGCACTTAACAAAGAATGGAACAAATTTATAAGTTTAACAGACTTGAAGTTAGAACAAAAGGAACCGTTAAAAATTATATATAGGAGGGGGCGAAATATAAAAGATTGTTTTACAGTACAGAATAGGATATACAAGAAAACTAAAAAATCAAGAGGCACATACCCATGTGGGATGTGCACTCAATGTCCACTGATGGCTAATAAAGAACGTATTTATATTGAATCTATGGGGAGAGAAATTGTAAGCAGGACACATAGTACTTGTGAGACTAATGGAGTCATATATATTGCAATATGTGAAATATGTATGGGATTTTATGTTGGAAAAACGGAAAGGAAAATAAGGAGGAGAATTTATGAACATATGAATGACATTAAGAATAAAAAAGAAAGTAATGCTTTATATAGGCATAATATTATTTGCCCCCTAGTGAAATATAAATTCTTTATTATTGAGGAAATTTTGAAGGATGAAAGGGGTGGTATGTGAGAAACTAAAATTGAATACTGAGAATTATACTGGCAAACTATATTAGAAGCATATAAATATCCAGGTATAAATGACCCGTTCTTAAAATGAGGGCAGCTAGATTATAAATATAAATATAAATATAATTTCAAGCCATTAAATTAATATACTATTAAGTGATTTTAAATATATAACATTATGTATTTTATGTATTTAATCATGGTTTTATATAACAATATATGTATTCATTGATTTTATATAAGAACTTATTTGTTTATTATTTCCTATACTATTTATAATGATTAATATTTAATATTTATTATTCAGTTTATATAGTTTATATATATTAATATTATGTGTTGATTTCCCGTATTTTGCTAGCTTGTTTGTTATGAAGTGTTTTAGGTTGTAATAATATTTTTGTCCACTTGGGGTACTGTCTAGATAGACTTTATACAGTGTTTAGCACAGTGAATATTTATTTATTTATCTATTTTTTCATATTCGAATCTTATGGTCTACATATATTTTATATACGTTTTAAAAGTGAACCTTTGGGAGGATCTATAGGAGAAAGTGCATTTTACATAAAGGAAAGATGTGGTGTTGCTGAATATCTATGTTTACGTTCATTATGATTGCCAGCATTTAATAGGTATGTGTATATATTTAAGAGTTGAAACGAACGAAAGCTATTGGATAATTCAAATACAATTGCTAGTATAAAAGGAAGTTAATTAATTATTTGTTTGTATGATGAAGTCTGTCTATTAGATGAAAAACGCGGTGATTCATTAAGCGTTTTATTGCTATTGTTTTATGTTGTTTGTCATATAATAAATTTTGGTTACTGTTTTGGAATCCAGCATTTGACTTTTCTCTAACAGTGCATTTAGTGTTTACTAGTTTTGGTTTCGCATTGGAACTCTATTTATTTGGCTACATTATAGACTACTACATAATCTGGTCAAAAAACATGTAAACAAAGATAAAAAACTGTATTAGTCAGACCCTCAACATGTCAAAAAAATCCAATACAAAGATATTTTGGCACTCTATCAAAAAAATTTTTCACCCTGGAACTAATTCAGTGCCACAACCCTCCACCAACAGCACTAACCCTGAAATAGCCTTCCAATTTAATTCATATTTCATTGAAAGCATTGCAATCATTGCCAACAACCTCTCTTCTACTTCTACTATCCCTCCCATCCCCCATATCCTGCTCCCAGTCTCCTTTCTCCCTTAAACCTGTACCTACAGCTCTCATCAAAAACCTGCTTAGCAAACTTAAACCCTGCTCTTCTTCTAATAATCTTCCTAACCAATTTCTAAAAAAATCATTGATGATTCCATAGCCTACTCCATCTCTATACTCATTAATAGATCTATCAATAAAGCATATGTTTCTTCCCTCTGGAAAACGTTCTTCATTATCTCACTTCACAAGGGAGGTAGCTCCATAGAAATATCTAATGGCAGGACTATTGCAATACTGTCACCACTATCCAAAATTCTAGAAAAATGTATCCACAAACAACTCTTTCACCCCTTAAATGAAAATGAACTACCATCTCCCACACAACACGGATTCATACCTGCACATAGTACCACTATGGCTCTTATCTTTAATGATACAGTCAACAGAGCCAGAGATATGGGTAATTTTGTCTTATCCTTGTTCCTCGATCTTTCTAAAGCTTTCAATACTGTCTCTCAGCTTAAACTCTTATCACGACTTTCTTTCCTTGGCTGTACTGACACTACTATATTTACCAAAAAGACACCAGTCAGTTAAATGGGACTCCACTCAATCCTCACATCTAATAGTCAGCACTGGAGTTCCACAGGGCTGAATCCTAGGCCCTCTCTTCTTTAATATCTTCATTAACAATCTTTTATCTGCATCTAAACAAGCAACTCGCATACAATATACTGACAACTCTACTCTAATCTGCTCCTCTAACAACCTTACTCAGCTACAAACTTTAACACAAGATGTCTTTAACTCAACTGAGGTCTGTCTTACCAATAACCAACTCTTACTAAATCCCAAGAAAACAAAACTCCTATTATTCTTTCCTAAATAACATTCTCTAGATAAACTTAATTTTAGCTTATCATCACTAAACAATACTGTAACTGACATAATTCCTCATTCTAAATTATTAAGTGTCACAATAGACGACAATCTCAGATTTGATTTGCACATAAAAGCAACACCAAATTGACCTGTGAAACACTTGGCATGTTATAGAGGGCTAAATAATTCCTAAAAAACTCTACTAAAGCTAAACTTGCTGTGACATACCTCTTACCTTCTTTTCTTTATGCCACCCCATTCTAACTAATCTTAACTCCTCCCTTAGAAACAAGCTAAGCCAATGCTATAACAAAATAGTAAACTTTTCTACTGGTCACATCACTGCCTATCTATTAAACAACTTAACTAGCTTGAACTTCCACACCAGCTTACCATGAACCAGATACTATTAACTCACAAAATACACAGCAACCCCTCAGTCTCTCCTGCCACCTCTACCCTTTGACAATACTATATTCCTCACTGAGAACCACACTCTTCTCACAAACAACTCTTATCTATTTATAAACTATTGAGGTCAAGCAGTCTCTCCCTCTGCTATCACTGTGTAGCCAATACCTGGAACAGCAAGTTTCTCACTACAACGCCTTCAAGACCTTCCTCAAAGAACACCTTTCCAAATCCTGTAGTTGGTCATGTTCTTCTCCTTCCTAGTTATTGTCTCCTATACCATTAGTCACACTAACACCTTACTCTTAAACCTAATATCCCTGTCCTGTCATACTGCTACCATAATTCTTCAACTTTGCAATCTAGTATTTTCCACCATTTCTGTTCTTTTATCTATTACTTATTCTTATATGTCTTTCCTTTAATCATATCCTCTCCTTCCACCACCAATCTATTATTCTTTGAAAAACTGTAATTAAGAGACAGTTTATACTAATTAGAATGTACTGCTTCACATGAAAATACTGTACCAATTTATGTGTTTTTATTTGTAATTTCTGTTATCCTTATATGTAATTCTTATTGTTCTTAGTCATTTTGTGGAAATCTTTTCCTCTGTTTGTGAAACTTTTCTCCCAGGCCTCTACTGAAAATGGATAATCTCTACCCAATCAGACTTTCCTGGTTACCAAATGTCAAATAAATAATTGGTTATACTATCTTACCCCTGCTTGTTCCTTACTGGGTAAACCTCATTGTACAGAGCATGACAGAATAATTATGATAACAACCCTAAGAGTAACACACCACAAAGAGGACCAGACATGGCCCATAAACAAAATGCTGTTATGTATCTCTCCCTCTCTCCTTCTCTGCCCCCATCTTCTGTTTAATCACTATTTGCCTTCAGTATTTGTGTAATATCTGGCACTAAGCAGCAATTGTAAATTACATTAAATGCCGGTATGTCTAATGACAAAATCTTATGAATGGCAGATGCAGTTGATACATAGCTCTGTAAAGTATAAAAATTATATATAGGAGGTTTAAATCTGGTAAAATATGTCTGTTAGACAATAGGAGTGGCTTAGCCAAAGACTGGTCATATGGCAAATTTATGGCAGATGCAGTTGATACATAGCTCTGTAAAGTATAAAAATGATATATAGGAGGTTTAAATCTGGTAAAATATGTCTGTTAGACAATAGGAGTGGCTTAGCCAAAGACTGGTCATATGGTACAGTAACACCGCCACATTTTTTCAAGTGTCATACCTCATGTTAGAAAAGCCATAAACATTTCAAAAGGATACTAATGTAATCCCTTCAAGTATGTTCTTCATGAAACACCAATTACTCTTCTTTCTGTGGTGTCAATGGTTAATACACCTTTCTCTCTGTCCCTGAAGTCTGACCTCAGGCATGTGTTCGAGTCTGGCAAGACGTAATTGCAGAGTATGTCAGAGTATGTCAGACATTCCTTATAGGCATCATTTATGTCACCAAAAATACTGATATGTGTTTTATGACTTAATGCAAATATTTATTATATTTGAATTAAATAATATATTATTTATCATTCGGTTCACAATATAGAGCTTTAAAGGCAATATGAGTTTATTCATCAGGTCCTGATGTGTGCCATGCTGCAAAGTTGTCACAAAGTGTTAGTGGACCTGTATTATTATATTTTCTTGTGCTTTTGGATGTATAGTTGATGTTATTTTAGTCACTACTGTACTTCATTCTGAGCATGCCCAGCATAATGATATATTAGATGCACACCATTTAGCACAAAGCACATTACGTAATCAATATTATGAGACAGTTCTTTTCAGTTGTTCTTCTTTGTCAAAAAGTAATAGAATTAGTCTCTGGAATGCTGGATTTACCAACATCCATACAATTCAGTTACTGACCTATATGTAGAGCATAACAACATTCACCAGAGGCCAGTGTACAGCTGCTGCAAGTGAAATGTAAATTTTCAACAGTTGACTTAATAATACATGCTAATGTTTTACTGGGTTGTGATTTATGCTACTGTACTGTCAAAGAGGTATTACTAATGTGTTTAACAAGTCTCACTTCAGGGCTAAATGTGATGTGCAACATGATGCTATGCTGCATTCACGTGTACTTTGATAAGACTTTTGTATGTCAATGTGCTTGGTATAGCAGTTGCAGCAGAAAGGATACTACGATTACTCAGTATGAACACTAACACAAATGCATCATACTCAAATAAAACAAGGGCAGCTAGCCTAATACTTACCTATGAACCTATGGCAATTAATACATTCCTCTGCAGCTGATGTCATTAGAGAATACTGCTGGTATGTAAGTTTGTTTGGCCTAAGTCTTGCATGGGGTACTTATCCATTTGTGGTATCTCTATCATGCATACATACACTTATGCATAGCGATATACTGACATCCTTACACATAACACATTTGCTAAGGGACTGACTACACATGAGTTTTTCACTGACTTATGTGCATGTTAGTATATGTCACATGACCATGCCCCTCATTTTGCAATTACATACATTTCATATCTGCTATAGTTACAAAGCTGTAAGCATGGTTATCAGAACAGTATTCAGTTGATGTTCTGTGTATGTGTCATGTCTTTTTGGATTGCAGTACATACTTATGCAGCCTGTATGAACAGCCACTCTTTCCATCACTCATAACATGCTCGTTGCTGCCACAAATGCTTGTTTTCTAAATCAGTACTATTATTGGAATGGTTTCACAGGTGTCCGTGACTCTTCCCAGTATTTCCCCATTGATACAGGTGTGCACGTTACCATTACAACTTCATTATTGTACTCTTTAATCCGTATCATGTTATAACATCAATCAAGTGTATGTAAATTATTTTCTTTGATTACTCTCACGGTATACATCACAATGGTAATATAATCCCATGCATCTTCACAATGGGTGCAGATAGGAATGCTAAATGTATTCCTGTGAGTAAATATTTTTTCTGAGCATGTCTCAGAAAATGTATAGTGGAAACAGTACATAATTTCTTTTTACTGTCTGAAGTGTTGTATAATGTATATTCCTATACAACACATGCTTTCCTAAGACAATTTTATTTATAAAATAGTATTTTTATGGTTACAAGTGCCACCAGCTTACAATAAATGTTCCTTTCTGAAGAGCTTGGTGCAACAGATTGAGAACTGAGTACATTTTTTACATGTGGGGAGCATGCAGTGGCAAAAGAACAATGTTTGCTACATTTAACTTTCTGGATACACAACTGATGTGCACTTCCTGTAGTATATGCTATGTCCTCTAATGTATCTGATTTCCTTAACAACTGTTATCCCACCTCTGAAATTTGCATTAATTTTACATGTATCACATTTAGTCCCTTTGTTACACTCCAGTGCGTCCCCCTGACATCCTTTTCTCAACATTTAATTTTTATTATGTAGATGTCTCCCTAAGTGAACAGGATTACTTCTATAGTTACAAATAATTTTAATTAGTGGTGCTTGTACATTAATCTGTTTATGTATAACTACACATTGTTCATTACTCTTCCTCTGCCTCAAAATTATGTATGTCAGATTGCACTTGCCTTGTATTGTGCCATCCTTGCATGCCTGCTTACTGAGGATGATCTTATATATAACTTTTTTATAATTTGTGCTTGAACCTATCTGTGCCTCAACATGGCCTCTAGCAGGTGTTCTGGCCATGGGCTGGTGGTGCTTAATATGTAGGTATGCTTAGCAGCTTAGCAAAAAATTACGATCCCTCATAAAATCCTCCAAGGCCAGCTTCGAAGGAAAAATTGCACAGGACACCAAAAACAATCATAAGGCTTTTTTCAGTTATGTTAGAAACCTGGGATGCAACTCCCAGACTTGTTCTGAGTTGATTCTAAATGACAAAAAATACACTGAACCCACAGACATCGCCAATATCCTGGCAGACAGGTTATGTGCAAACTCCCCCCCCCAAAAAAAAAAGAGCAAGTATCTATCCCGGCAGAGGGCTGCCTCCCAAACATCTCAGATGCTCAGGTGAAGGCTGCCCTCTCAAAAGCAAAAAACACTGCTTCCATGGGAACAGATGGCATCCCAGGTTGCGTCCTACATGAACTACAAGAGGAACTAATCCCTCAAATAAAACAGCTATACAATCTCAGCCTCACTACAGGATATGTGCCCACAGAATGGCATACAGCAACAGTGGTCCCACTCCACAAAGGTGGAGCCTCTACGGACCCTGGAAACTATCGCCCCATAAGCCTGACTAGCTTAGTCTACAAGGCTATGGAGAGGATCATCATGGAGCTCATAAACAAAGACATTGGGGACCTACAGACACTAGATCCTACCCAGTTCGGCTTTGTCAGGGGCAGATCCTGCCTTTTGAACCTGGTTGACTTCTTTGAAACAGTCACCAAAGCCATAGATGAAGGGAAGGTAGTCCACACAGCCTATCTGGACCTTGCAAAGGCATTTGACACAATACCCCACTTGGGCATCATAGATAAGCTATCCAGCTTAAATATAAACCCCTATGTCACAAGATGGGTCATAAACTGGCTCAAAGACAGAACCCACAGAGTGAGAGTTGCTTGAGCCATGTCAGACTCGAAACCGGTCACAAGTGGCATCCCACAGGGTTCTGTCCTGGGACCACTCTTGTTCGGTATATACTTTTCCGAGGTACAGGCAAACGTGGGAGGACTATGGCTCACCAAGTTTGCAGACAACTGCAAACTGGGTGCCATAATCAACTCTCCAGCTGACACAAACATCCTTCAAAAAGGTCTCACAGAGACAGATAACTGGTGCCAGCGCCATGGTTTAAAGCTAAATGCCAAAAAATGTATAGTCATACCCTTTGGCAAAAACAATGTGCCCACAAATTACCACACAGGCGGAAACCCATTAAGTACAGAGAAAGTTATTAGGGACCTGGGGACCCAAGTTGATAGCAATCTCTCCTTTGAAAACCACATTGCCAAAGTGGTTAGAAAGACCTTCTACATAGCCCACCTTATCACGAAGGGTTTCACATCTAGATCAAGAGAGTTAATCGTGCCCCTTCATTCATTCCTCATCAGGCCCATCATAGAATACAATGCCCCTTTTGGGATGTACCTTACCCAACACCTGCAGCAATTAGAAAGACCCCAAAAGTATCTCACCAAGAGGATCAAGGGTCTCAAACAGATGCCATATGCTGCTCGGTTAAAAAAAACTCCAGCTCTACTCAGTTGCATACCGCCTACTTCGAGGCGATCTATGCCTGACATACAAAGCTATGTCAAATCCAGAATTAATGGACATGCTCCACCTCAGTAAATCTAAATCCCTTAGAGCCACACGCTCGAGGGACTTGAACCTCAGCACAGAAATAAATAGAACTTGCTGGAGGGACAGGTTCATAGCCCAGAGGCTCCCTTCACTCTGGAATAGAATTCCAGTTCATGTGAGGCAGAGCACCTCACTGAATCTCTTCAAGAAGAATCTCGATAAGTGGATGGGGGATTGTAGGTTTGTCCCAGGGATTACTCCCGTGTCACTATTAGACAGAGGCACAGTAAACTAAACCTTAAAAAGGGCACAGTATACTCAAATCAAGGTGTGGCGTAATCCATACAGAATCGGGCTAGGCTTATAATTGCCCCAGGGTAGATAGCCTAGTATGAACCTATGAACATATTTGATGAGAACTACTGATCATCAAGTTAACATGAATGAAACTTGTAGGCTTAGTGTGACAGGTACCTGTTAATCAATCCCTGGAAGAGTTATTTTCAGTGTTGTTATTTTCATTCATAGTGTAGTCAGTGTGTATGCTTTTTTGTGTCATTATGGATCCATTCTTGAGTATCCAGTTTAAGTTACTTTACCTTCAGACCGTTGCAATAATGCTATGCAGAGATAAAATTGACAAGAATGAAAAAAAAAATCATTCATTATTTATCAAAATCAGTAATGCGTCGTTGTTGACTTAATCTTTAAAACAAAGAAAGGGTTATATACTGCTAATATTGCTATAAGGAGTTCTAGTTGGATGCATCCATTTACTCTGTACAAACTGCATGCTAGTCATTCTTAGAGGTATGGTTCATCTACAGGGCTCACAGTTAAGTCATATCATAGACATATTTCTCCTCTCATTGCATCAATGCAGTCATTGTTTCTTAAGATGAAACAGATCATGAACTGAGCATTAAAACTGCATTCAATAAGCAGTAGCAGAGCACTGAGTGTTGCTGTGCAGAGAAGTAGTTATGCAGAGTACCAGAGAGGCCTATCAGTCACACAGGGTAAATAGCAGGACAGTATTTAATGCCCTGCAGATATACTGTACGAGATTATGATTTGGTGGAAGCTGTTACAAGTATGTAGATCATGACGATTACATGTCCTGCATCAGGGCTGGCATTTGGTCAACTGGTGTCTATGCAAAAAGGCTCCACATCGCCCCCCTCAGCACCACCTGCTGCCCCACCCTGGTCTACCTGCACCATCCAGATTACTTTTTTCTTTGTTTTTCTCACAGTTTGTCTTACTGTTCAGTTTTCCCGCATTCATTCAACACATTTTAAAGAAACCATTTCTTTACTACAAAAAATAAACAAACAAATACTGGAAAATCACGCCCTCTAGAGTGGCACCATAGGAGGCCGCCTAGTTAGCCTATGCCTAAGGTTCATAGGCTCATAAGTTGGTACTAGGCTATCAGCCCTAGGGCCTATACAAACCTAGCCATAACGTTACCCTGGCTATTTCTTCCCACAATATTTACTTCCCGGGACCCCTGTCTAGCACGGCAACTGACATAATCCCCGGGGTGAATTTCCTATCTCCCATCAAGGTTCCTTTTGAAGAGGGTCAAAGAGGCATTCTGTTTGACATGTATGGGCAGTCTATTCCACAGTCTGAGCAGTCTCTGGGTCAGGAACCTAATCCTCCAGCAATTTTTGTTCATTGTGATGACAAGGTTTAGATCCCTGGAGCGTGTGTCTCTGAGGGATTGGGATTTCTTTAAGTGTAGCATGTCCAACAGCTCTGGGTTTGACATGGCCTTGTATGTTAAGCAGGAATCGCCTCTGTGTAGACAATATGTGACAGAGTACAGGTGGAGTTTTTTAGATGGTCAGCATAGGGTATATGCTTTAGGCTTGTGATTCTTTTAGTGAGGTATTTCTGTGGCCTTTCCAGTTGTTGCGGATGTCTTGAAAGGTACATACCAAATGGAGCATTGTATTCTATAATGGGTCTAATGAGGGATGAGTACAGTGGGACAATGACCTCTTTTTTCTGGATGAAAAGCCCTTTGTGATGAAGTGTGCCACATAGAAGGAGTTCCTGACTGTTATGGTGATGTGGTTATCGAAAGTGAGACCACTGTGCACCTGTGTCCCTGTCTCTAATCACACTTTTGGTGTTTAGTGTACTGCCACATATGTGGTAATTCATGGGTACATGTTTTTTTCCCAAAGGGGATAACTACACATTTCCTGGCATTGAGCTTGAGCCCATGGCTCTGGCACCAAGCATCTGTTTCTGTAAGGCCCTTTTCTAGAATATCTACATCATTTGGGGATTCAATAATGGCTCCCAGGTTGCAGTCATCTGCGAACTTTGTTAGCCAGAGTCCCTTAGTGTTGGCCTGTACTTCAGAGAAGTAGATGCCAAACAAGGGCAGTCCCAGGACTGAACCCTGAGGTACTCAACTTGTCACTTGTCTGGAGCTGGATTTGGAGTCGGCTACTTTTACAGTGTGGGTTCTGTCAGTAAGCCAGTTGGCAACCCATTGAGTGATGTAGGGATTAATGCCCAGCTTAGTAAGTTTATCTATGATTCCAGAGTGGGGGATGGTGTTGAAGGCCTTAGTGAAGTCCGAATAGGCTGTCTGGACCACCTTACCCTTGTCCACGGCTTTGGAGACTGATTCGAAGATGTCAATCAGGTTCAGGAGACAAGATCGGCCCTTCACGAACCCAAACTGCGTGGGATCCAGTGTTTGAAGGTTGCCAATGTCTTTGTTTATAAGTTCCATGATAATACGTTCTGTGGCCTTGTAGATCAGGCTTGTCAGACTGATATGGCGGTAGTTCCCGAGATCCAAGGAGGATCCCCCCTTGTGGAGTGGGATAACTGTAGCTGTGCTCCACTCAGTGGGCACAAAGCCTGAGGTGAGGCTATGATTAAACATGACATTTAGGTGAGGTGCCAGTTCATTTTGCAGTTCATGTAGTGCACAGCCTGGGATGTCGTCTGGTCCCATGGAAGCTGCATTCTTAGCTTTGGAGAGTGCATATTTTACCTGTGTAGTCATTATTACCGGATTTTGACAATCTTTCGGTATTGAGATGGGCCCTTTAGGGGGTGAGAGTGGGATGAAGTTTGCACTGAATCGATCTGCCAGGATATTGGCAATATCCTTGGGATCAGTATATTTAATGCCATTCTGTTGTAGCTCAGAGCAGATCTGGGCATAGATTCTTGACATAGCTATAGTATGCCTTGTGGTTGTTCTGGAATCTTTGGCAATTTTATTTTTGTAGTTGGTTGGCTATGTCCTGCATTTTTAGCAGCACATATTTTGCTGGGGAGTTTCATGGGTGAATACTAGATTTGCTGCTCTAAAGGGACATTTTAAGTCTATCAAATAAACCTAGGTCACAAGCAAACCCTGTACATTGTGTCTTGTGTCTGTGAGGTGAAGACCTTGACCATTATGCAAACCCCAACCCCAAAATTAAATGTGAGTATCAGGAAATGAATACCGAACCCTTAGCTTGCACAGCTGATATGCTAACACTATACTTGGTTAGCACATAGCAACTGCATTTGTTTTTTCTTTTTGCTATATTTGAGAGCAGAATTTCATTATCGTTGTAATACTTAACACCGAGAGGATTTTTATCTTGTTGGCTAATTAAATTGTTTGTTTATTTATCTTTTTATGTTTAAGAATGTTACTGAAGTTCTTGGTGTACATGCATACCTCTCAACCTCATAGTTGAAGAATTCCAGGCAAAGCCAAAAATAATGAGGAGGGGGCAGCAAGTTTTCCTTTAGCGTGCATTTTTCTGAAGGATATAAAATCTGAAACCCAAATGCCTTTCCTTATTCAGTGACTTATTACCTCAATGATTTCTCAGAAAACCAGAACTTTTATGAGGAGCAAACCAAAAATATGTGTCAAAAATCTAAGCATTCTGCTGCAAAATACTGGACCACTGAGGAGGTATATCACTGTGCATTTTATAATGTAGTTTTTGAGGGGGAATTATACGCATATGTAATTGTATATGTATATGTATATGTATGGATCTACTTCACATCATCGCATACCAAATCACAGAACCACAAAACGTTGAGACCAAAATGCTGAAGAATCTAATCAACAAAACTTTACAATATGGAACGTTCACAACACTGAAACACTACTATACATGAGGCGACCTAAACACATAAACTAGTTAAAAATAACCACTAAATGGACTACTATACACTTTACAATGTTTTTTACATGGGGGCTGTGCCTCCCTGCACCCCCATGTGAGGGGTTATGCCCCCCAAAACATTTTTATACCAACTCCAAGCTCGCACTACAGTGGGGAAAAGGCTAAATGTCCTCATCTGCACTGTACTGTGATCAACACCAACAATCCTTGCAACTGGTAAATTATTGTAAAACGTAAAACCTATAATTTACCTGCTCTTGTAGCTCTGAGCAAATTTACACTATCAAAGTAGTTAGGCTGGCACCGGAGCACACAAAGTAGCATTTCAGTGTTCTGAACTTTCGGAATTGTGACGTTTCGCTGATTAGAAATTTCGGTGTTTTGGTCTTGATGTTCTGTGGTTCGCTGATTTGGTATATGATGATCTGAAGGGGATTCATATGTATATGTATACATATGTGTTTATTGTTTTTGTTTACATTTGTTTTTTTTTTTTTTCTTTAGTTTGCTGTGGTTGCATATATGCATGTCTGTGCTGTGCTTTCGTTGTGGTATTTTGAATGTGTGTTTGTGTGCATTTCTGTTGTGTTCATTCACAAATGTGTTTAATGTTTTGCAGCATTGTTCATTTATTCATTTATGATTGATACAAACTTTATTGATTTTTCCAACCTTTCTTTAACCAACTACATAATAAGCAGAATAAATTACCTACTTCCTAACATTACCAAATCTGAAATTAAATTTCTGCACTTTCTGAGAAAACTAACTGTCAAAAAGATAACAAATGGCCTGAATGTTGCCAGTGTCATACTAATGACATTGATAGCTACAGTTCCATAGAAGCAATAGAAGAAGAAATATCTGATTAGCTAACATAAGAGGGTGGGTTGTATTAACATCATTAGAGCCTTTTAGGGTCCAGTAATGCTGCAGAATTGCATAGATTTATGTAGTGCATATATGTATGTGGATCGTGTTGGTGTTTGTCTTATGCTGTGTTTGTGTTAATATTTGTTGATGGAGATGTGCATATCATGATTTGTGTTACTATTTGTTTTGTGGGCATGACTTTTGTATAGTGTTGGGACAAAGTGTTTTGGGGACTTTTTTTTTCTTTTTTGTTTGGAGAACATGCTGTACTGATTTATTTACATTCCTTCTTCTCCATTCCTGTTGACCTGATCAGACATGTCTTTGTGCTCTCCAGTCCAATGACAGTGCTTTCTCATTGTGAGAGCAAGAGCTGCCTGGAGTGGGCCAGCATTTGCATATGCATGATGATAATTTGTGCCCTTGACAGCATCCTGGCTATAGATAAATGTTTTATCTGGCCTAATTCCACCCCTGGTGGAGAAATGTGTTAGCCAAATTTCAATGGAGGCCCGCAATGCCTTCCCTTTGTAAGCACTTGCTCCTGTACTCTAGCTATTTTGCTAACAGTGTATACCAAGATAATTGAAAAGCACAGCTGCAGGTTACACATTTCCATTACTCCTCTTTCAAGGGAAGGATGATGTCTGCATCTTGTTCTGCTCTTCCATGCAGTATTTTACAATACATACATTTAATAGTTCATTGCATTAGACAAAAGAGTTTCTTTAGGAGGTTGAATGTTTTATTTCGTAGTTGAATATAGTGTAATTGCAGTTTTCTCTTATTACATAGTTGGGTTTTTAAAAGCATATATGGTGTCTTGTTTTTTATTGCTACTTTGTTATATAACTTACTTAATTATGAATGATTAACTGATGTGTTTATTGTGATTTTATGACATAATTCATTGTTTCTTTGTTTTCTTTTTTTTCCCCATTCCCTGGTTGCCTATCAAGTCTCACTCCTTTTTACCCATCTGGCACATTCTTTTCAAAGATGTAACAGTTTTATGGTTCATTTGCTCATCCTTAGAGGAAAGGTTGAACAGGAAGAGTAGGCTATCATTTATCATGGGAAATTGGAGTTTTCTATTTGAAGGCCTATCAACTCCTACAACAGATATCAACTACATTACATGGGTAGGCATGCAATGCATTTACATGCAAGGACTTGTTTGATGTTTCCACAAGGGGCATGCCCCCAGTGACACCTCTATGATTATAATATATGAGAATTTAAAATTAGCTTGTTATAACAAGGTGAAATAATCAAAATATTTATATTTTTGGATTTATGTAATAAAAAAAGTTTTTTTTTAATATTTACACACTGTACTAGACATGTGTTTTACTCTATCACTGTTGGGGTTCCAAGGTTTGGATTCACAAAAAGTGGCTTTACTCACCACACATGCAGTTGAGAATGAGTGGAGAAAGGTAACGAGATAAAAGATTCAGTATTGGTATCAAGTAACAGTCTCTTGCAGACAGGATCCTGTGGAAGCACACAATGAGTGTCCTGAGAGACATTCCTGTGACACATAAGACAAGATCATTAAAGGCTCATCATGTTTGTCAAAGATAACAATACAGCTAGGCCTGTACTGTCCAGTGGGCAGTTCAAACAATACTGACTGCAGTAAGTACCACAGCACCAGGTGTGGAGCTAGGATTACATCACATATCCTTGATTACATCTGGTTACAGCCATGCATTAAACTTTTCCTAATAATCCATCCCCTATGAATCCACAAATGTTACTTATGTCAATGAAGTTTACGCCCATGTAAGAAATTACGTAAAGCAAGTGGTCACAATCAGGAACATTTATCTTGGGAAACATAAAAATAGACCAACATGATAGAATGCCAGCACTGATAAGGTCTATAAGGAAAGAAGCAAACTAATTAAGGCCCATAGTAAATTGACATTTAATCTACCCAGATTAAATACAGCATCAAAAAGATCAACAAAGTGTTAAAGTTACCCAGAGGGGAGTATCAAAGTGGAACACAAATTAAAATTAGCAGCTAAATCCAGGGATAACCCTAAATCCATCTTTAACTACATTTAAAAATTAGGAAATTGCCCTGAAGGAAATTCAAAATTAATACATACTTTCATTTCGCAGCCCAACTATAAACATATTGTTAATATACCATGACTTTACAGAACACAAAATAGGCATTACCCACCACGAGACCTTGTAGCTTAGATACTCTTCTTGTAGATATCAAAGCAATCAGTAACACTTTTTTCCCCAAATAATGAACCATAAATCAGCCAGATAAGTTGGTTCAAAAAGAACTAAATTTAACTGCTTCAAAATGAAGTTAATATTCCAGGTAGGTGCAACCTGTTTTGCAGGTAGGCACATGTGTAAAGCCCCTTTCAAGAAAAGCTTAACAAATGACTGAGTTGAAAAGGGATGATCTATGCGCAGACATGTTATAATGGGAAACAGATGAATCTTGATAAAGGAATATGAAAGGGTAGAGAATAACAGATCATACAAATATTGTAAAACCATTGGTTCAAAAAACCTGAATGGGCCCTTTTTGTCAGTGCAGCACCAACTAGCAGATCTTTCCCATTTACCAAAAGAAGATTTCTTAATAGCAGTTTTCTTTATTTCCTTCAACATCTGCTGCACATCATCAGTAAAAAAATGGTGCCTAAAAGATATAATCATCCAGGCAGCAATTGTAGTTGCTTTGGGTAGTGATACATTAGACACCCCTTGTCTTGTGTAAGCAGATCCTCTGTGTGAGGGAGATTGTAGTAATTGCGTTTGGCCAGTTCCATAAGGGAGATCCATTGTTGTCTGAGCCAAAAGGATGGCACCGCAGTGATTGTTGAAGAGTCCTTCTGAATCTTCAGAATTACTCTGGATATCAGTGAAAGGGGTGGAAATGAATATAAGAACATGTCCAAAGGAATAAATGAGTATCTGTTTGCCTGAATACAACAAATCCAGGAGCAGAATTTCTTCAGTTGTCTGCTTGAAAAGAGACAGACCTATCTGAGAAGATGCCACAGTTTGATCAATTCCTGGAAGACTGCCACATTCAATATTAATTTGTTAGGGGCTTTCCTGGTCTTGCTCAGCTTGTCTGTCACAACAATTTGCAGTGACATAATGTAAGACACTCGGAGGGTTAGACTGTGCTGAATTTCTACCAAAAGCTACCATAAGCCGTCTGCACAGAGGGTAAGATCTGGTTCTCCCTGCTTGTTTATGTACCACATTACTATACTGTTGTCTGTGATCACTGTAGTGGCCCTGGAGACCACAAATGATGCAGGCTATTGAGAGCATGGAAACCATCTCTTTGACATTGACATATTTTAATCTGTCCAGTTTGTTTCAAGACCTTGCACATTTACCCTTGTAGACACATTTACCCATATAAAATCCAGTGCATATGTTGCTACAGATTATGCAGGGGTAGTCAGAGAAAAGGGGTATCCTGAATTCAAGGATAATGGGTCTCTTCACCCAAGCAACCCTCTTTTCACAGGACTGATATCTGCAATGTAAGAGTGTGAAAATGTTGAAGACGTACTGTTTTCAGGAACCACAACATTTTTCTCATATGTAATCTGGCAAAATGGTTCAAGATGATCACACAGACCATGAGCAATAGTATCCAGAGGTATTCCATTTTAGAAATCTGAGAGTGAATGGAAAATCTCAGGAACAATTCCAGATACAGGTCTACCTTTTCCTGAAGAAGTGATGACTTTTGTGTAGAATTATCCAGAAGGTACCCTAGGAACACTATACTGTGGGACAGAATCAATGATATTTTTTGAATGTTGACCTGGAATCCTAGATTGATAAGGACGTTTCTTTCACATGTAAGAGACACCTGATATGTTGAGAAGGACTCTGCAAACATAAGTCATCTAAATAAGGAAGTTTGTGAATACAATACAGTCTGCAATAGGTTGACAGAAGAGTTAGACGCTTTATGAACACCCTTATAGTAGTAGATGACCAAACAGGTAATACAAAGAACACATAGTGCAATCCAGAGACAAAAAAACAAACAAACTGGGAAACATCTAAAATCTGTGGCAATAGGAAAGTGGTATAAGCATCTTTCATGTCCAGAATTACAAAAAAACCTAATAGGAAGAATGAAGGTAACAAAGTTTGGAGGGACAACATTTTCAACTTTGGAATTTTCACAAACACGTTGAGAAAGGACAGGCAGAGAACTGGTCTCCAAGATGGGTCATTCTTTGGCATTAGAGAAAGCATATGGTTGATGGTTAGTTGACATGGGAAATTCTGATTTGGAGGAGGAGGAGAATTCCCCAAAAAGGAGGGGAACTTTGCCATTGCCATCTGTAATCCTCCCAAACAACTCTTAGAAGCCATTTGTCTAGAATAAATTGATGCCAAAAAGAAAGCCAAAGAACCAGGCTCTGGGGCAAGTTTAAGGTAGTGGAGGGGGACGGGGTAGGAATTCTACAAGAATCATTCTGTATTATTGGACTGCCCCTTTTTCTGGAATGGGAGCATTTGTTTCACAGAAGTCTGTTGAGACTATTTTGCTTTTTGTAAAAGGAGCCTGCATTTGCAACAAAGGTTTTGGCAAATTTGGAGGATAGGTTGAAAAATCTGAGTAACCCCTTTGAATTAATTTCCCTTTTTCATCGGAGTACTTGAGTTGCAGAAGAGCCAGACAAAACCTCTTTATCCAAAGGAGAATTCAAAATTTCAGATTTGACATCTTCCAAAACATTGGCTGTACACACACATCAAAGCCACTTCTAAACGGAAGCAGAGGCTTCTGTCCAGGACAGATAGTCTGGACAGGCATGCATACACTTTACAGAATGGTTAGCTACCTGGGAAACTGAAGCAATGAAAGCCTTCAGAGAGGGCTTAACTGCTGAAGAGGAAAAACTGATTGCAATGTTTCACATTTTATTAAAAGAAGAAAACAAATACTTTAACAACTGAGCCTGACAATTTAGATTTCTAAAGGTTAAAGTGGCAGTAAAAAATGTCTTCTATTCAGATCGGTCAAAAGTTTTCCCATTCTTGTCAGAGAGATAGAGAGAGGGATTAACATTAACTAAATTTTTGTTACTGCAGGATTTGACACTGAAACTGCTACAAAATCTGACCTGGGATGGAAAATAAATCTTTATAAGACTTAGGAACTTTATGAATGTTATCAGCCTTTTTAAAGGCTGCAGGAAGACTGTCATATATATTGCAGAAAATATCAAAAATATCATCCAGAGCTGGTAAGAGAGGAGGAATAATAACAAGCTGTGCAAATTCAACTTGTAATAAATCATAGCATTTCTTAAAACAAACTAGGCCCACAAAAAAAAGCATATTCATAATGGATGTAGTTTTAGAACATGAAAATTCCTCCATGGGAGACTCTGAGCAAATACATTCCTCAGAGTCAAAATCGGCTGCAGGGATAGAAAAATTAGAAGATGCCCATTCTCAACCACTTTCCTGATCATCAAACAGAGAATCCTCATAAAATGTGGCAACTGACTTTTTAAACAAAAATTCTAGTCATGTTTCTAAAGCGGTAATGCTTGCAATAAACTTTTAGCCATACCAATAAACTATTTATTATCCAAAGAAAAACTGTGAGAGGAAGATAAATGTTTAACTCTCTACCTCTTTTTATAAGAACATCCCTGGAGGAAGACCAACTCCTGGATAGCACTTCACCCTGGGGGCAGGTATCGTAGCCTGGCTACACAAGAATGCACACTCCAATCCCTCCTATGAAACCAACAATAGCGGCTCTTCCATTCCCAGCAAAGGCACATGAATAGCTGCAGAGGACATGACTGAACCCTGATGCATGATAGCTGAAGAGACTATACCAGTGGGATATGAATTGTCTGTGGAGCTAGTAATGGCCAGAAGAAGAGTCTCCCACCAGCAGCTAAAGCATAGCCTGAGGCTGCTTTGTTGGCAAGAGGGAGCTTATCTGCTCAGCAAAGAAAGACTGTTTGCAAACTGCTGATACTCTGAAGCCCACAAGAGGAGTACTCTCTACAAGCAGCAAAAAATTACTGAGGTCTTTAGTGCCCAAGTTGCTAGTTTTTTCCACTTGGAGCTGTTATAACCAGCAGCTTAGGTACAAATGGGGGAAGCTCAAAGCTTTCGAAGACTTGCAGATCATCATATCTTAAGCTATATAACTCATACAGCTTAAGCTACTGCAACAGTGATTTATAAATGAACATATATCAAACATCCAATGATTCATATAAGAATTGGAAAAGTCCCTCCCCACCAGTCTATGATATTGTATTTATACTGTTATTTTGAAACAACAATAAGCATGATTTTATAGATTTATATCTCATGTTATTAAAGTTCTTCCAAGACAAATGTGGGTCCACTTCTAAATCTCGAAATACTGAAATATCAAATTTCAGTATCTCAAGACCAAAAGAATTAATGTCCACAAACATGAGAAACCAAGACAACGATGTTCAAAATATCGAAAACTACAAATCACAAAAAACATCCAACCCTCCCTGGCATAAAAGTACAAAAACAAACAAAAAAACACATAACACTAGTCTATGTTTAATTGGGGGGGCAAACCCCCTTGCACCCCCACACACCCACCCGAGCTACTTAAATATACCAACTCCAAGGTCACACTAACACAAAAACAGCAACACACCTACTTCTACATGCCCTGCACTGCCATTACACACACACTTACACCCACAAGAAACATACACACTACACATATAAAACAATCACCACTCTCAACACCTATAACCACAAACACACATGCACACACACACACACACGCACACACACACACCCTCACTTACCTACCTTAACCTCAACTCCCACAAACCACTACATGTTAAAGTGACAGCACATTAAAAAAAAAAAAAACTGTAAAATATCTACCACACATCCGGCAACCTCCGATCTGACAAAGTCCAGTATCAAACAACTGCAGTTTTGACATTCTGGTCTCCAGATACTGAAATTTGGTATTTCAGTATTTCGAGATTCAGAAGTGGACCTATATATATATATATATATATATATATATATATATATATATATATATATATATATATTTATATTTATATATATATATATATATATACACGTGTGTGTGAAAATTTAATGAAAATGAAAATGCTATTAGAATTGCAGGTTTAATGTATAGGTATTCTTTAGAAAGTATCGAGAATTGCAATATCTATAATTTCAGTTTTTAATGCAGTGACTTTCATACTTAATAGGTTGCCTAGGCTAATTGCTTTTGTGGGCCATTTTAATCCTAACCAATTTCAGATTCTCAGGACAAGAACATGTTATTCTTCTGTTTATTCCTTGAGCTCTCTAAGGCCTTTGACACTGTCTCTCATTCCAAACTTCTACTTAAACTCTCCAACCTTAATTTCTCCAGTTCCTCTATAAACTGGTACACAAGTTACCTTTCCAATAGGCAACAATCCATTCACTGGGAAACTGTCTTCTCCCCCTTCATTCTAGTCAACACTGGTGCTCCACAAGGATCTAACTTAAGCCCCTAATATGTTCACTAATAATCTACATTCTGTCTGTAACCTCTCAACACTCCTACAATATGCTTATTATACCATGACCCCCCCCAAAACGTGCACGCTGATTGGCCAGCGTGCACTTTGTAAATCGAGTTATACTAATGGAAAAAGGTCTGGTCGCACAGACTTTTTTCCATTAGTATAACTCTACTTTTAAAACACTGTCTCGCTATGTTAAATGGGTTTAACATAGCAAGACAGCTTTAAAATAAGCAACGGAGATCTCCGTTGCTTATTTTAAAGCTGTCTCGCTATGCTAAACCCATTTAACATAGCGAGACAGGTTTTAAAAAAAAAGCAACGGAGAAAGCAAGATCTCCGTTGCTTTTTTTACTGTTTTGCTATGTTAAATGGGTTTAACATAGCGAGACAGTTTTAAAATAAGCAATGGACATCTCTGTTGCTTATTTTAAAACTGTATCGCTATGTTAAACCCATTTAACATAGCGAAAACAGTAAAAAAAAAGCAATGGAGATCTTGCTTTCTCCGTTGCTTTTGCCCACAGCTCTGATGTACTGCACACGTGCACAGTACATCAGAACTGCCGCGGATGCCAGACATCTGCGGATGGGCAGTAAACAGGCATTATACTATGCCATTATTTAAGAAAAGTAATAGTTTCTTTTCTTAAATAATGTCATGGTATAATAGCAATAACCCACCTCTGGGTGTGGGTAATGCTGTATTTACCCACGGTTGGCTTTGTTTGGTCCCTCGGGCTTCGCCCTCGGGACTAAACCACGCCAACCGTGGGTAAATCCAGCATTACCCACACCCAGGCGTGGGTTATTGCTATATGATTCTACTCTTATCACCACTGCCCATAACATTCCTGATCTCTTAGCTCTAACTTTTCTTCAGTTGAAACATGGCTCTCAGACAATCAACTTGTACTTAACCCTAAAAAAAAACTAAATTCCTTGTCTTCTTTCCTAAAACACTGGCACATCATAAATCCTCCTTTTCCATCACCTCCTCAACAATACCATTATTAAACCCAAACCCCATACCAAACTACTTGACACCATTATTAATGATGAACTAAAATATGATATACACATCCAACAATATATAAAAAACACCAGAAACTTGGTCTACTGTATCATAATCAGAAATTCCTTACACCTTCTTCCAAACTCTCCTGAGCTCAGTCTCTTCTATTGCCCTGTCTACTGTATGCAGCCGTTATCCCTACAAATATTCAATATGCACTACTCTCCAAACTCGAACAAACATACAGTAAAATAGCCAGCTTTACCGCTAACCCCCATTACAATTCCCATCACTGTCTTGCCCTTAAGGCACTTCAGTGGCCTGAATTTTCTAACCAACTATTACTTCAGCAATTACATATTACCCACTCCATCCTGAATGATCCCTCTTCCTGCCCCTCTATCTCTAACCTAGTAACTTACTACAGCCCCTGCCATCATTTTTGTACAACTGACAAACACCTCCTTGATATCTACAAACCTAATAACCATACTGGGAAGTCCCTTTATAAGTACTCAGTAGCTCATGCCTGAAACTTACTTCCCCTCGATATAAGACTCATCTCCCAAAAGCACCTGTTTAAATGTGAATTTAAACACTATTTACAGAAAAACTGGTCCTGCCCATGTCAACCCCCCCACATGACAATTATTTTATTTACTTGTCTTTTAGTATTCTTTTTTATACCACCTCTTTTTCTTCTCTTCTTTCTGTCATGTTCTTCTTGTATTTAAATGCAAAATAGTTATTTCAATGCCATGTCTCATTTTGTCAAATAATGTGAGTGCATTTCATACATTGTATTGTTTTGTAATTTTATTTTTATTTCTATTTCAGAATGCAGTGATCTGAATTGTAGCTAATGTACCACATGTAATGTGCTTGTACAGTTGACCACTCTGTTTATGTCGATATCTTTTATAAAATTGTAAATTATCTGGAGCTTTTCTCCTCAGATCTCCCCTGAAAATGGGCCTCTGGCTCAGTTGGACTAACCCGGTTAACAATTATCAAATAAATAAACAGATTTCCCTTTTGGTGCTTGATTTAAACTATCCCCTTTGGTGTTAGACTGGCCATACCCCATTCCACAGCTGATAATTATATATTATCCTTAGTGAGAATAACTGGGATCAAACCATAGATCTGTGCCTGAGATAAAGTATTTAGGAGATGCCTCTCTCCATTAGTAGTAAGGGGGCAGACCCAGGATAAATTTTCTATTACCCATCTATTAATCCAAGTTGTGCTTGACTCTGGATAGAGATGAGCTTTGTTTTACATGGATAGAGAGTCTGTTCCAGAGCAGTGATATCCTATGGGAGATATAACAATCCCTTCAGACTGTTCTGTTGATGATGCAGAAGAGGTTTTAATCCCTATACTAACTATTTCTGATGCCATTTGACTTGGTGATGTGAAGTAGGCCCACTAATATGGGGTTGGAGGATGCCTTGTATGCCAGACATAGGTCACCCCTTAGCAACCTGTAGGATGCCAAGTGTAGTAACAGAGCTTTGAATTAGTCCATATAAGACATATTATTTAGGTATTGTATTATTGTAGTACATTATCTCTGTGGGCATTGCAGTTGTTGCATGTGTCTGGACAGATATATGCCAAATGGGAACTGCACTCAATGAATACCCAAAGGAGAGCTGAGTAAAACAGGACAACAACATCCATACATCCCTAGAACTAGGCACAATCCCTTTGTTTATAAGCTGCACAATATAGAAGGACTTTCTTATGACAGTAGACACATGTTCGTCAAATGTTAGGACACTGACCACATAAGTTTCTAATTCCCGAACAAATGCATCAACTCTCACAAGTGTATTATCAATGTGGTAGTTCCCCAATCTATATGACTTCTCTGAGAATACAATAATGCATTTTTTGGCATTAAGTTTCAGTCAACAATTCTAACACCAGCTATTTGTTTGGCACAAACCTTCCCACAGGATGGCTAAGTTATTTCAGGATTTGATGACTGCTTCTAACTTGGAGTCATCTTCAAATTTAGCATCCAGAGCCTTTGGTATTGGATTTTACTTCAGGGAAGTGATTTCAAGTAGAAGAGGTCCTAACACTGAACCATGAGGGACTCCATTGGTGTCTCCTCTCTTTATGGAAAAATCTTCCCCCATTTTAATTTCCTGCATTCTGTCAGTGAGCTAGTACACAATCTAATGATGGAAGGAGGGCTGTACTCCCAGTTTCTTTAGCTTTTCTATTATGCTTGAGTGTGGAATTGTGTCAAAATCTTCAGTCTGGTTGAGGTATGTACTATTTTACCTTCATCCTTGGCTTTGCTGGCCTTTTAAAAAAAAGTCTACCAGGTTGAGTAAGCATGACCGTCCCTTGACAAATCCAAACTGAGACGGCCCAGTGTTTGCAGATTCCATTTGTTCTTATTAATTATTCCATGATATGTATTCCCATGGGTTTTTATAGGCAGGTGAGAGTTATGACTGTAATAACCTGTGTCTATTGAAGGTCCTCCTTTATGCAGGAGAATGACTAGTTGTTCTCTATTCGCTTAGTGCAAAACCTGTATGCAGGAAAAGGTAATCTCGGACTTAAAACCTCTGCTGCCTTGCTGCAATACCCAGTTATGGTGAAGGCTTTGGGAGTAAACCCCATGGAAAAATCCAGAGATGGAGCCCCTAAGACAGTCTGAGGTTGTATTCAACTTCACTCTGACAGTTCCTGCAATGACACTGATGCCAAGTTGTACTGGCCTTGCCTTTCCCCTTGGATTACATCAGTGGCACGGAACCTGCTGTTGGGCATCAGCTGTTTCATCAAAATTCACTTGGCCAGGCCTGAGCCCTGGAGGGGACACTCCACCTTCACCTTGTGAGTGATGACACAACACGGGAAGCAGCAGTTACTGGTAATAAGCAAATGCCCTCAATTGGCATAGAGTGAGGCACCAGGAGTTGCTTCCAACAGTGGGAGATATATTTCATCTCATTGGGCAGCTATCTCCTGCCTTAAGCTGGATAGCCCCCAGCCAAATAGGGACTGACTAACCATGTCCCACCTCCTCTACTGGGTGTGTGGGGCTTAGGGAAGCCCCAATTAGGTGGATCATTAACCATATACCTGCAAAAATAAAAAGTAACAAATTAAACCAGCCTTTAGGCAAGGCAAATGGAATGTAAGGATGATGACTCCAGGTCTTATGGAAGATCTGCAGAACATCACTGATGCCAAAAAGACAGCAGTCATTAACAACAAGCTGAACAGATTGCAGATGGACACTGTGGATCTCCAGGAAATAAGGCTGTCATCCACTGGATGTCTCAGGGAGAAGTTCTTCACTTTTCTTCTGGCATGGGAAGCTTCCAGAAGAGACCAGTGTCTCACAATCAGAAACAACCTCATCGGCTGAGTCATACCATCAAATATAGGAAATAAGACACTGCTGAGAATTCAGTTAAAACACCAGTGGTCATGGCCAACATCTTCAGCCTCTACACTCCTACTTTAATTTCTAGCCAGGAAGTTAATGGCAAGCTCTAGGATGAATTTAGTGCTGCCATCAGTGAGGTTCCTTCCCCTGAGCCATTATTCATTCTTGGCAATTTTAATGCCAGGCTTGACAGTGACCATCACTGCTGGCCATCTGGTCTGGTACAGTTCAAAACAGAAAAGATGAATGAAAATGTACAGTGCCTCCTTGAACTTTGTTCCCAATATGACCTTCTTCAATGTCAAGCCTCAACACAATGTTTCACAAAGACAGCCAAGATCAAAACATTGGCACCAACTTGACCATGTCCTCACTAATTGCAGCAGTTTAGGTAGTGTCAGAGGAACATGCAGTTACCACAGCACAGACACTGACCACTTACTCATGTGTAGTAAGGTGAACATCCAGATGCAAAGGTTATTTCACTTTAAAAAGGATAGGAGGCCACACATTGACATAAGCAAGAGTTGTGACTCTTCAAGAGTATGTAAGTTTTTTTCAAACACTTGAAGAAGCCTTGCCCTACCAGGATGGTACTGACACCAGCAAGAGATGGAAAATTTATGGGATGCTATCTATAGCACTGCAGCATGTATTTTGGAAAGAAGCCAGTCAAGTGTGCTGATTTGTTTGAAGCACATACTAAAGTGCTGACACCCCTGATTAAGAACAGATAGGCACTGGCTGCATACAGTCCTCACCTACTGAAAACTTGTCGGCACTCTGGTATGCTCAAAACCAAGTGCAGCAGGTAGCTTGGTGGTGTGCAAGCAATTATTGGCTCCAACTTTGCTTCAAGATTCAGCAGGTTACGGACATTGGTAAATGCGAGGAATGTACAATGGGATCAAGCAAGCCATTTGTTCATCACAAAGAAAGATCACCCCACTTAAGTTTGCCAAAGCTGGGGTCTTGAAGGACAGAACCAGGCAGATCGAATACTGAGTGGAACACTACTTACAGCTGTATGCCACAGAGACCATAGTTACAGAGAGATCCCTGAATGCCATTGAGATTCCACCAACTCTGACTGAACTCGATGCTAAGCCCACCTTGGAGGAACTCAATGATGCACTAAAAGCACTCTCTTCTGGAAAAGCCCCCAGGAAAGATGGCATTCCCTCAGAAATCTTTAAATGTACCAACTGAACCCTAATCTTAGATCTGCATGCAATACTTTGCAATGCTGGACAGAAGACAGTGTATTGCAAGATATGATGGATGCTAACATAGTTACTATGTATAAGAATAAGGGTGACAAAAGTATTGTAACAGTTACTGAAGCATCTCTCTTCTCTGGGAAGCTGTTTGTATGTGTTGTCAGGAAGAGTTTCCACTTTCTTGCACAGAGACTTTATCCTAAGTCTCATTGTGGGTTCAGAGTGGAATAGTCTAATATAGGTATGGTTTTCTCTATTAGGCAATTAAAAGAAAATGTAGGGATCAGAACAAACATCTGTATATTGCCTTCATTGATATGACCAAGGCATTCGACTTCATCAGCAGGAATGATCTATTTGCGATTCTGGAAAAGAACGGCTGTTCTCCAATACTGCTTTGTATTATCAGGGCCTTCCATGAAGGCATGAAGGGGGCCATCATGCACAACAGATCCACATCCGAATCATTCAAGATTCTAAGTAGAGTAAAACAGGGGTGTGTATTGGCTTCAGCAGTGTGTGGTATCTTCTTTTCAGTTATATTGAAATTTGCTTTCAGAACTGATACAGAGAGTATCTTTCTCCAAACCAGAATGGATAGCCACCTCTTCAAACTGTTAAGGCTTAGATTGAAGACCAGAGTGCTTAGAAAGAGTCTAAGGGAGTTCCTGTTTGCTGATGATGCAGCTGTTTTGGCTCTTACTCAGAAAGAACTTCATGACTCACATAGCAGCTGTATGTATGGAATTTGGACTCACAGTCATTTACAGAAGACCCTGGTAATGAACATTTGAACAGAAATCTGCAGTTTGCCATGATAGTCAATGATAGACAAGGGAGCACTGGTTGTCAAGGGGAAAGGGTGTGCTTGAGAATTGTAACTATGGAGCTACACGCTGAGGTATGCAAATGAGGAGACTTATACTGAATCACATATTTCTCCCAACTGGCAGCCTGTACCCAACCATGCAGGTGCAGGAACAGAGAACCATGTAGGCAGGACAAGATGATGACTTCAGTAGGGGGTGTGTTATGGTTGCTATAAGCTGATTGAAGTCCTGTAGCCCATATTTGCCCTCAGCAAAGCACACTTAAGGAAGGGGGAGTGTCAGCACTGTTTACATTGCCTAAACGGGTGTGCATGGCGTGCACTGGGTTTTAAAGGCTAATGTAAAAAAAAAAGAGGAAATAGCAGCAGTGTTGATATTTGCACACTGTGAAAGTGTGGAGCACGTTGGGTCTTAAACTAGGAAGAAACTGGGAAGGGGAAACAGCAGTAGGAAAGCAATCAAGGAGAAGTAGCATAGCTGGCAGGTGAAATGCATTAGAATCAACCAATTACACAGGCAGCAGGCTAGCACAGCACTAAAAACCGTGCAAACAACTTGCAGACAGGTTTTTCCCACAAACTCTACAACACCAGTGTACACAAATGGGGGATGTTTAACAGGAAAAATTAGCTAAAATGTTAGAGGCTGGTGCCACTTTACTCTATCAATATGTGCTAGAGTCTGAGGGCGGTGAGGAGGAGAATGCTGACAACTGACTCACAGTGATGAGGAGGAGGAGTGTACAGACCCAGGGTAACCTACCACAGCTTACATGAGCTGGAGATAGTGGAGCGCTATATGGTGGACAGGGTCATTCTACAGCAAATCATTGAGCTGTGTTGGCCACACCTCATACACAGAACCAACAGAGGGGAACCCATCCCAGTGGATACCAAGGTATGTGTAGGCCTAAAAATACTACCCAAAGGTACCTTCCAAAGATCAACTGGTATATAATGGGGCTCTCACAGGCATCGGTATCCAGAGTACTCCACCAGTTTCTGGGTGCCATGTCACCACATGCCAGTGAGTACATGTATTTCCCCAACACCCATGAGGCATTGACCAGAATTATGCGTCTCTTCCACAGTACAGCAGAATACCCTGAGGTAGTTGGTGCTATTGACTGCACGCACATCCACATAAAAGCACCACCTGGTGAATGAGGTAGGGTCTACATAAACTGCAAGAGCTTTCCCTCCATCAACTACCATGTTGTGTGATGCCCAAGGCATTATCATGCAAGTGTGTGCTGGCAGTCCTCGAAGTTATCACGACTCCCACTTCTGGCATTCCTCAAGGCTGTACCAGGGGTTTGCCAGGGAGGACATCCCATATGGCCATCTCGTGGGGGATGCTGGCTATGCACTGGAGCTGTGGGATGACACCCTTCAGAAATGCACACACCAGAACAAGAACACCATAATGAGGCACATGCACAAACCAGAATCATTGTAGAGCATGTGTTTCGGATGCTCAAGTCATGGTTTCGCTGCCCTGACATATCCGGTGGAGCTTTGCAGTACTCTCCAGCTACATGTGTACAGATGTTCATAGCATTTGCCTTGCTACACAATATGATCCTGCGGAAACAGCTGCAAAAGGAACAGCATGGGAGGGCACCCCCCCACCATTACCAAGGCCACAACAGGCACAGCAGGACTCAGAGGAGGAACGTCCTAAGCCTGCCCCTGTAGTCAGACGTAGGCGTGCACAGTATGCCATGGCCTTGACAAAGAGGCAATGCATAGCACACACAATGACACTGTAGGGGCCCAGGGACTGATATCTCTCTCTGACTTGCACATACAGTAAAATCAATAATACTAATAAAATGCCCATAAGGCAGTAATTACACCATAAGCTCCACACTGCAGGCAAAACCAGGTAGTTGAATGCCATAAAATCTTTAATCGCATAATCCACTGTGCACAGTTAAGTGCTTTCTTCCCCTGCATAATGCTTAGGGGACATCATCAGAACCAAATGAAACATTCCCCTATTATTTAGTCAACCCATTTATACATTCAGAAAAGCAATATTTCAATTATCCAATTGATTCAAACATCAATTACATCTAAAATAACATTTTTAAGACATTTTGAAACCATATAAAGTACATTTAACATTATACACATAACCATGATGAAATAAATACTTTGTATAATACAATATATAAAACAATTCAAAAAGCTAAATCCTTTTTCCTTGGAATAGGTACCAGAGTGATGAAATCATTTAAACCTGGTACTTCCAAGGCATTTAATTTGATAATCCAATAAAATTCTCTCAGGACAACCTGAAGTTCCCAACAACCACCTCTAGGCATACTTTAGAATGCCCGGGGGACACAATCTTTAAATTTGGGATTCTGGAAGTTTTGCCACATAATTTTAGAGGTCAACATCTTTTTGGAGAGGAAGGCAAACAAGACAGCAATCTACTTTTCAAATCATCAGCATGATTTTTTCTAATTTAATAGTGTGCAATCCACCATAAACAATCTCTGCTTCCCATTAAACTTCTTAAATGTCTATGCCATCCTTGCATGGCATTTTGGCTGCATGGATAACCAAGACCACATGTAGGTTCATAGGTGTGTACTAGGCTAATGGCCCTGGAGCCTTTACAAGCCTAGCCTATAGGATTACCCTGGCATCATGCCACCTGACCTTAGTTTCCAGTGCCTCTGTCGAGTAGAGCCACTGGAGTTATCCCTGGGGTGAATTTTCTATTTCCCATGCACTCAGCAAGATTCCTCTTGAAGAGGGCCAGTGAGTTGCTCTGTTTGGCATGTTTGGGACATCTATTCCATAGCATAGGCAGTCTCTGGGTTATGAACCTGACCCTCCAGCATGTTCTGTTGATTGTGGTAATGAGACCGAGGTCTCTGGAGCATGTGGTATGGAGGGATTGGGATTTCTTTAGATGTAGCATTTCAAACAGAGCTGGGTCAGACATGGCTTTGTAAGTCAAACAGAGATCGTCTCTAAGTAGGCGCTATGAGACAGTGAATAGTTGGAGTTTTTTGAGTCTGTCCATATAGGACATGTGTTTTAAGACCTAGGATCCTCTTTGTGAGGTACTTTTGTGGCCTCTCCAGTTGTTGCAGGTGTTGGCTAATGAGGGTAGAGTAGAAAGAGACCATGACCTCTTTCTTCCTGGATGCAAAACCTTTAGTAATGAGATGTGCCACATCGAAGGTCTTTCTGACTACAGTGGCAATGTGGTGGTCAAAAGAGACGTTGCTGTCAACCTGTGTTCTCAGACGTCTTATAATGCCTTCCCTGTTCAGTGGACTGCCATCAATGTGGTAATACATGGGGACCAGGTTTTTCCCAATTGGGATGATGATACATTTTTTTGGTATTGAGCTTAAGGTCATGGGTCTGACACCAGTCGTTGGTCTCAGTGAGGCCTTTCTGTAGGATGTCAACATTACTTGGGGCATTAATAATGACTCCCAAATTGGAATTGTCTGCAAACTTTCTCAGCCAGAGTCCCTTCATGTTGGCCTGGAGAAGTAGATACCAAATATAAGAGGACCCAGGACTGATCCCTGTGGAACTCCACTTATGACTGGTTGGCAGTTTGACTTGGAGTCAGATACTTTCACACTGTGGGTTCTATCTGTGAGCCAGTTTGCAACCCACCTAGTGATATAGGGGTTGATGCCTAGCTTAGTGAGTTTTTCTATGATTCCTGAGTGGGGGAATGGTATAAAAGGCCTTGGCCAGATCAAGGTAGGCTGTATAAACCACCTTGCCTTCATCCACAGCTCTGGTGACTGACTCAAAGAAGTTGACCAAGTTGAGCAGGCATGATCTACCCTTCACAAAACCAAACTATGTGGGATCCAGAGTTGGGAATTTCCCTATATCCTTGTTTATTCGCTCCATGATGATGCGTTCCATAGCTTTGCATATCAGACTTGTCAGACTAATCAGGAAATAGTTCCCAGGGTCTGTAGTCACTCCTCCTTTGTGGAGAGGGATGACTATAGCAGTGCGCCATTTGGTAGGGACAAAGCCCTGTGATTGAACAGGGCACACAGGTGAGGTGCCAGTTCACTCTGTAGTTCATGTAAAACACAGCCAACGTAGCCGACTAATTCCAGAAGGAAACCTCAAACAGTGGTCAGAATCATTCAGAAGTTGAACCTTGTATTCCATAATGACTAAGGCTACCAATGATATGATTCTCTTTAAATAAATTACATAATGATTTTCATAGTACTGGCATACTATTCTCAATTTCAACAAAATATATATATTTAGATATCATTAGGTAATAGAAATGCTAAAGCTGGTATTTGTTTGCAAAGCATAGCAAAACTCATACCCATGCCATACTCAGAAGCTAAATGCAGCTTTTTTATTTGTAGAAATATTATTTGGCATATATGAAACCAACATCCTTTTGCTGAGCTATTTGTTAAATTTCTCTTAATAGAGTTAACAGCACCCTTTCCAAAATCACTTGATATCAAGTAGCATACATACACCTGTACCCCACAGGAACAAGAGCCGAGCAGCCCCCCCCCCTGCAGTTTGTGTGGCAGCAGCATACGTACACCTGTACCCCACAGGAACAAGAGCAGGACAGCCCCACCCCAACAGTTTGTGTGGCAGCAGCATATGTACACCTGTGCCCCACAGGAACAAGAGCAGGACAGCCCCCCCCTGGCAGTTTATGTGGCAGCAGCATACGTACACCTGTACCCCACAGGAACAAGAGCAGGACAGCCCCCCCCTGGCAGTTTGTGTGGCTCTGGCAACTTGTGAGGGGAGTTAGCATAAGTGATGGTGTTGATGTTTCTAATCTGGAAGTATCCACATCAGGTGGGAGTTTGTCATAATGGTTAAACTGCTTACCTTACAGACACAAAGTGTAGGGTCTGATTCTCACATGAAGTGATTGCCTAGGCTAAAAATGGCCCCCAAAGGCAGTTAGCCTAGTACTAAATTATAAACCCCCAAAACAAACCCCTATGGTGTAACCATAAAATCATCTAATTTTACAATATGTGGGTTATTGCTATTATACAGTGGTGTTTGTTTTGTGTTGTGTTATGTTTGTGTTTCTGTTATTTAGGTTTTTGTTTGCTTTAGTCTGTATTCTTGCACATTGGGTGAGATAAAATACTCCACACTTTTAGTTAATGTTTATTGTTTATTTGACTTTTTATTTAAATACAAGTTATTAATTTTTCAAGAGTTGGAAATAATTATATAAGTAAATATAGTTTGCAAAGGTTTTGGTATGCCTTGATGTTGTAGGTTCGTTTATATTTCTATATTGCTTCTGACTTGATGGTTGTCTTTGTTGAGATGTTGTCTTGAGTTTCTGTTGGTGTAGTACCTGTAATGGCAGACTGTGTTTATAGTTAGTTTTATGTATGTATATAGATATAAGCAGATATATGATTTTAGTTATATATAAGTATAAATTTACTTATTTTGTTGGGTTTCTTTGTTGTAGATGTTTATTGTTCCATAGTTTATTATTTGTTGTTTATCTTGTGGTTTTTCTGATTCATTTTCCAGGTGTGGGTGTTCTGAGTTATGGAGTTTCATTTTTTTTCTTGGTCTGTTGTCTGTTGTATTATTGATATTGTCTTCATTTACTGGATTTTTTGGTGTTTCTTGTTGTGTTCCAGAGATTATTGTTCCCCGTGTTTTGAATTCATCTATTGATGGTTGGTAATAGGATCGTAGTGATTTTTCGCTTTTATGTCCTGTAACAGTCATTATTTGCCATGCTTGCATTCCTGATTGTGACAGTAGTGTAACAGCTGTTGCTCTTAAGGAGTGGTTTGTGCATTTTTTGATAGGTTTGCTAGTTTGCAGATTTCTGCTAACATTTTTGACTGATAGTTTATTCCGATGGGTTGTGCTGTGTACCATGTTTCCATTTTGTCAAGTATATGTTGTAGATTTTTTTGGGGAGGAGAAACAGTTCTTGTATATCAGGTCGTCTTTTTTGTATGTATTTTTTGAAACTTTTTACAGGGCATAAAGGGTCTGTGCAGTTTTCAAACATGAATCCTCTTAGTAAATGTTTTGTGACATCGTAATGTTCTGTGTGTTTTTTTTATATGTCGTTAAACATTTTTGTTACATATTCTGTGCCATCTGTATCTTTCTTTTTTGTAAAACTGTCTTATGTGAGGTATCTTACTCCTTCATTCCCACATCGTGCGAAGTGTAGCTGTATGCCAAACCAGACTTTTCTTGCAAGTCCATCTGCTGTGTTTGCGGAAAGTATTTGGCTGTTTCTCAGTTGTGTTATTTCTTGTATTGTTAATGGGTGGTGGTGTTCTGCTGTATCTTTTCCTTGTCTTCTGTAATTTTTAATTATCAATTTAAATACATTATTTGCATTTATTAGACATATATCTGTAATTATGTTAATCTTTCTGTTTAACGATGGGTTATTTATATATCTGTTGAGTCCTACACGTAGGGATACAAATGCACTTATTACATATTCTTTTCCTTTTGTGTTTTGTACTGTAGAGTAGAATTCTCTAAGTATTGTGTTTAACTTTTCTGCTGTAATAGTGTGGAGGTCTATGTTGTAGTTTTTCTGTTTTTGCCAGTTTTGAAAAATGTTTATAGCGCACTGTGTTTGTTTTCTTGTACTTGCTTCTTCTTTTTCTAGTTCTAGTTTTGCTATTTCTTCAGGTGTTTTTTTCTGCATGTCTTTTATTAGGTTTCTATGTGGTATAGGTTTCAAATTTCTTTTTACCTTTCTGGAGTTTATGACTTCTCATCTTGTTGTGTTGGGATGTGTTACCTTGTAGTACTTCCTGTTCTTGTACTTGCACAACTTCCTTGCTTGTTGACTGTTTCATCATGGCATTACCTTGTAGTACTTCATGTTCTAACAGTTGTAGCACTTGTTTGCTTGTTGACTGTTTCATTATGGCTTCTGGTATGCTGTTAAATATTTCTTCAATTTCTGTATCACTTATTAAATCAAAGTTTACTTCCCTTTTGTTTTTTATTTTATTTCTGTGGTATGTCCTTTTGGCGGTTTTTGTGTATCTCTTTATAATGTTTCTGTTTAAGAAGTCTCGTGCACATCTGTGAAGGGATGTAAGTAAAGGGGAGCATGGTGTTTGGTGTTTTTTTTTACTTGCAAAATACAATTTCTAGTAGTAGAAGATTTGCTATGTGTATTGTGGTTGCTGCTGAGGTGTCTTTGCAGGGTTCATGCTGATTTTTAATGGTACAGTAGGTTAGGAAGCTGGGACGGTACTTTTCTGTTATGTGCCAGTGGAAATAGAAGCTTAAGTATAGCATTGTACTTGTTGGTTGCATAACAGAAAAGTATCGTAGTATTGTGAAGCAGAATGGTAGCATAGCTGGGGTGAGAAAGGCAGCTGCTTAGGGAGAAAGGTTTACAGGGTATTTTTGTGTTTTTTGTATTGCTTTACTTGTCAAATGTAGTTTAATATGGCATAGAGGTTGAGTATTCCTGCTTATGAGGTGAGGGAGGGAGGAACGTATGAGGAAACAAGACTAGTGCTGGGTGGTTGATGTACATATGGGAGACTTCCTTATCATTTTTAATGCTTTTTGTGTGTTTAGATATAGTCCCCATGTAAACTGTGTAGTTAACAGAAGTAGCGAGTGAGGGTGGATAGGGTTTTATTCATTTAATTAGTTTACATTACATTACACTGTTGGATCTGGCTATATTTATTTAGTTACTGTTGCAGGTTAGGGAATGAGTAGTGGTGAGGGAATGAGTAGTGTAACACTTGAATTATTGTTTTTTTTTTTATTATTATTTAGCTGCAACGTTGAGTTCTATCCTTTTACTGTACCGCTGTGTGTTTTTAATGTTTTGCAGTCGCCGCTGCATGATACGTTACCGGCTAGACTTTTTCCGTTTGTTTGTTTCCATTTACAGTGTGCATGCTGGTTGGATTAGCCAATCAGAGTGCACATTTCTCGGCTTTCGGAAGCCTTTATTGTATAATAGTGGTTTGATCAGCAACATGATTTACTTTCACTCACTAACCCTGAGAACATGCAGGTTTCATAAAAATGTTATTTCCTAAATCTGTAATAATAAAAATGGTGAGGGGAGATCTTAGGTAGCTTTTAGTAAAATTCTTAGCCATATCCTTATGTTGCAGCTTTTGTTACTGTGCTTTAAGCTTTAAACTCATATGTCTGCACCTGTCTTATTTCACTCTCACTGAGAGTTCACTAATACTTTGAATCTGCTTTTGACCTCTGCTGACATCTCTGTCTCTGCTGATAATACCTGTCAACTTCCCTGCCAGGTATCTCTAATTTTACTGCATAGTCCTGGCTTGTGTGTCATAAAATTAAATTTTGCAGGAAAATAACTGAGGATTTCACTTGGTCATTAATGCCAGACAATAAAGCTTCATGCTGTCAGATCTGCCTATATTTATTTAGTTACTGTTGCAGGTTATTGAATGAGTAGTTGTGAGGAAATGAGTAGTGTAATACTTGAATTATTGTTTTTTTTATTATTATTATTTAGCTGCAATGTTTAATTTTATCCTTTAACTGTGCCACTGTGTGCTTTTAACATTTTGCAGTCGCCGCTGCATGATACGTTACCAGCCAGACTTTTTCCGTTTGTTCGTTTTGATTTACAATGTGCACGCTGGTTGGATTAGCCAATCAGCGTGCACATTTCTAGGCTTTCGGAAGCCTTTATTGTATAATATGTGTATTATGATAGCCTTGGAGAGGTGTTGTATGTAGTGTACTGTTGATGATTTTAGTGTCTGAGTTTACTTTGTTTGAGGTTTTTGCTTCCAAGGACATTACAGATATACATCTTTCACTCGCTGTGTTATGCGGTTTGACAAATACATGATCATCAGAAGGCATAGCACAATTTTTGCACTGTCTGAAGATAAGCATCTCAGTAAGGATGGCTACAGAAGTTGAGGGGAAATGCTGGTGCATACTTTCGATAGGAATGACTTAATGGGGGCAAGGGTGACTATAACTGCTTGAAGTCTTGGTTTCTTTAGGATACTGTTTTGGTGAGGTTATTACTAAGTAATGGAAAAATGCCTAGTTATTTGTTCAGGGATGCACTGTAGCTCAGTGTATGTTTATTTGTGCTTGGCATGGGTTATTTGATCCTCAGTTCTGGATTTCTAAGTTTGAATAGAGTTTGTAGGTCTCTTATAGAGAAGAAGTCTGTTCTATGGACAACCGACTATAGAGCGAGTCCAACGGTGGTGGTGTTCTGAGTGCTGCTCAGCATAGACCCCCCCCCACCATTTTTGATGCAAAGTTTGTTTCTCACAGTTCACAACATTCCACCCCTCTCAGAGTGTAGAATAAAAGAGCCTGGGTGTGTGCAGTTCTGTGCAGATTCTAGCAGATGATCTACACTGGGATCCAGTCAAATAAAGCCAATAGTGGAGCTCTGTGACATCAAAACCTAAGGCAAATCACAGTTCTCTTAGTACTATAACCCTGAGTTACAGGTCATTGACTCACAGGTAGGTTAGAATTTCAGAAATTATAGCTTTTACAGAGGGGACAGGAAAAAATTGTAATTAGCATACAAACATTAGGGGGTAGAAGGGAGAAAAATACTATAATATATCTGTGAAGGCTGGTAGGGCTGGAACAAAGTAGCAGACATAAGATAAGAACAGGGGAAATGGTAGCAAATGTGGCAGCAGTAGCAAATTTAACATGCAAAACTGATTGCTGCAAATAGATAACTGATTTGCATATGAACAGTTTTAAAGAAATAAGCAGAATGTCTGCAGTACCTATTCTACAAGCTTTGTAATTAACAGGGAGGCTAGAAAAAAAATTTTTTGTATGACTCATACATACTTCGTGGCATATCACAATTTTTGTCTAAAATAATTTCTTGAAAGGAATATATTTAAAATTTAGCATAACACATTCTCATCAGCTTGTATCACTTCTGAGGCCTTGATCTAATGCCAACCAAAATCCACACACACACACACACACACACACACACACACACACACACACACACACACACACACACACACACACACACACACGCACACACACACATATATATATGTTTCAAAGGTTGTCATAGCTGGGGATTGGTAGTGGGATACGCTTCCACTATCTATGAAATTATTTTATGGCATGTGTCTCTAATAGCAACTAACAACCAAAGTCCATTTCCTGGCCTTCATATGTTGCTTAGTTTCTAAGTTCAGCAAAACTATTTTTACTAATAGGATAAGTGGCAAAGGTGGGTGACTTGTGCCTTAAAACCAGTTGCTTCATGCAGGTGAGGATCATAAGCCTGGGAAGGCAGAACACCTAGGAAAAGGTAAGCTCTGACTTAAAATCTCTGCTGCCTTGCTGCAATACCCAGTTATGGTGAAGGCTTTGGGAGTAAACCCCACGGAAAAATCCAGAGATGGAGCCCCTAAGACAGTCTGAGGTTGTATTCAACTTCACTCTGACAGTTCCTGCAATGACACTGATGCCAAGTTGTACTGGCCTTGCCTTTCCCCTTGGATTACATCAGTGGCATGGAAACTGCTGTTGGGCATCAGCTGTTTCATCAAAATTCACTTGGCCAGGCCTGTGCCCTGGAGGGGACACTCCACCTTCACCTTGTGAGTGATGACACAACACGGGAAGCAGCAGTTACTGGTAATAAGCAAATGCCCTCAATTGGCATGGAGTGAGGCACCAGGAGTTGCTTCCAACAGTGGGAGATATCTTTTCATCTCATTGGGCAGCTATCTCCTGCCTTAAGCTGGATAGCCCCCAGCCAAATAGGTACTGACTCACCATGTCCCACTTGCTCCACTGGATGTGTGGGGCTTAGGGAAGCCCCAATTAGGTGCATCATTAACCATACACCTGCAAAAATAAAAAGTAACAAATTAAACCAGCCTTTAGGCAAGGCAAATGGAATGTAAGGATGATGACTCCAGATCTTATGGAAGATCTACAGAACATCAGTGATGCTAAAAAGACAGCAGTCATTAACAATGAGCTGAACAGATTGCAGATGGACACTGTGGATCTCCAGGAAATAAGGCTGTCATCCACTGGATGTCTCAGGGAGAAGTTCTTCACTTTTCTTCTGGCATGGGAAGCTTCCAGAAGAGACCAGGGTCTCATAATCAGAAACAACCTCATCGGCTGAGTCATACCATCAAATATGGGAAATAAGGCACTGCTGAGAATTCAGTTAAAACACCAGTGGTCATGGTCAACATCTTCAGCCTCTACACTTCTACTTTAACTTCTAGCCAGGAAGTTAATTGCAAGTTCTAGGATGCATTTAGTGCTGCCATCAGTGAGGTTCCTTCCCCTGAGCCATTATTCATTCTTGGCAAATTTAATGCCAGGCTTGACAGTGACCATCACTGCTGGCCATCTGGTCTGGTACAGTTCAAAACAGAAAAGATGAATGAAAATGTACAGTGCCTCCTTGAACTTTGTTCCCAATATGACCTTCTTCAATGTCAAGCCTCAACACAATGTTTCACAAAGACAGCCAAGATCAAAATATTGGCACCAACTTGACCATGTCCTCACTAATTGCAGCAGTTTAGGTAGTGTCAGAGGAACATGCAGTTACCACAGCACAGACACTGACCACTTACTCATGTGTAGTAAGGTGAACATCCAGATGCAAAGGTTATTTCACTTTAAAAAAGATAGGAGGCCATACAGTGACATAAGCAAGACTTGTGACTCTTCAAGAGTATGTAAGTTTTTTTCAAACACTTGAAGAAGCCTTGCCCTACCAGGATGGTACTGACACCAGCAAGAGATGGAAAATCTATGGGATGCTATCTATAGCACTGCAGTATGTATTTTGGAAAGAAGCCAGTCAAATGTGCTTTGTATGAGGCACACACTAAAGTGCTGACACCCCTGATTAAGAACAGATAGGCACTGGCTGCATACACTCCTCGCCTACTGAAAACTTGTCGGCACTCTGGTATGCTCAAAACCAAGTGCAGCAGGTAGCTTGGTGGTGTGCAAGCAATTATTGGCTCCAACTTTGCTTCAAGATTCAGCAGGTTATGGACATTGGTAAATGCGAGGAATGTACAATGGGATCAAGCAAGCCATTTGTTCATCACAAAGAAAGATCACCCCACTTAAGTTTGCCAAAGCTTGGGTCTTGAAGGACAGAACCAGGCAGATCGAATACTGAGTGGAACACTACTTACAGCTGTATGCCACAGAGACCATAGTTACAGAGAGATCCCTGAATGCCATTGAGATTCCACCAACTGTGACTGAACTCGATGCTGAGCCCACCTTGGAGGAACTCAATGATGCACTAAAAGCACTCTCTTCTGGAAAAGCCCCCAGGAAAGATGGCATTCCCTCAGAAATCTTTAAATGTGCCAACTGAACCCTAATCTTAGATCTGCATGCAATACTTTGCCAATGCTGGAGAGAAGACAGTCTATTGCAAGATATGAGGGATGCTAACATAGTTACTATCTATAAGAATAAGGGTGACAAAAGTATTGTAACAGTTACTGAAGCATCTCTCTTCTCTGGGAAGCTGTTTGTATGTGTTGTCAGGAAGAGTTTCCACTTTCTTGCACAGAGACTTTATCCTAAGTTTCATTGTGGGTTCAGAGTGGAATAGTCTAATATAGGTATGGTTTTCTCTATTAGGCAACTAAAAGAAAATGTAGGGATCAGAACAAACATCTGTATATTGCCTTCATTGATATGACCAAGGCAATCGACTTCATCAGCAGGAACGGTCTATTTGCGATTCTGGCAAAGATCGGCTGTTCTCCAATACTGCTTTGCATTATCAGGACTTCCATGAAGGCATGAAGGGGGCCATCATGCACAACAGATCCACATCCGAACCATTCAAGATTCTCAGTGGAGTAAAACAGGGGTGTGTACTGGCTTCAGCAGTGTGTGGTATCTTCTTTTCAGTTATATTGAAATTTGCTTTCAGAACTGATACAGAGAGTATCTTTCTCCAAACCAGAATGGATAGCCACCTCTTGAAACTGTTAAGGCTTAGATTGAAGACCAGAGTGCTTAGAAAGAGTCTAAGGGAGTTTCTGTTTGCTGATGATGCAGCTGTTTTGGCTCTTACTCAGAAAGAACTTCATGACTCGCATAGCAGATGTATGTATGGAATTTGGACTCACAGTCATTTACAGAAGACCCTGGTGATGAGCATTTGAACAGAAATCTGCAGTTTGCCATGATAGTCAATGGCATGCAGAATGTAAACAAGACAAGGGAGCACTGGTTGTCAAGGGGAAAGGGTGTGCTTGAGAATTGTAACTATGGATCTACACGCTGGGGTATGCAAATGAGGAGACTTGTACTGAATCACATATTTCTCTCAACTGGCAGCCTGTACCCAACTGTGCAGGTGCAGGAACAGAGAACCATGTAGGCAGGACAAGAGGATGACTTCAGTAGGGGGTGTGTTATGGTTGCTATAAGCTGATTGAAGCCCTGCAGCCCATATTTGCCCTTAGCAAAGCACACCTAAGGAAGGGGGAGTGTCAGCACTGCTTACATTGCCTAAACGGGTGTGCATGGTGCGCACTGGGTTTTAAAGGCTAAAGTAAAAAAAAAGAGGAAATAGCAGCAGTGTTGATATATGTACACTGTGAAAGTGTGGAGCACACTGGGTCTTAAACTAGGAAGAAACTGGGAAGGGGAAACAGCAGAAGGAAAGCAATCAAGGAGAAGTAGCATAGCTGGCAGGTGGAATGCATCAGAATGAACCAATTACACAGGCGGCAGGCTAGCACAGCACTAAAAACCATGCAAACAACTTGCAGACAGGTTTTTCCCACAAACTCTACACCACCAGTGTACACAAATGGGGGATGTTTAAAAGGCAAAATTAGCTAAAATGTTAGAGCCACTTTACTCTATCAATATGTGCTAGAGTCTGAGGGTGGTGTGGAGGAGAATGCTGACAACTGACTCACAGTGATGAGGAGGAGGAGTGTACAGACCCAGGGTAACCTACCAGGGCTTACATGAGCTGGAGATAGTGGAGCACTATAGGGTGGACAGGGACATTCTACAGCAAATCATCAAGCTGTGCTGGCCACACCTCATACACAGAACCAACAGAGAGGAACCCATCCCAGTGGATACCAAGGTATGTGTAGGCCTAAAACTACTACCCACGGGTACCTTCCAAAGATTAACTGGTATATAATGGGGCTCTCACAGGCATCGGTATCCAGAGTACTCCACCAGTTCCTGGATGCCATGTCACCATATGCCAGTGAGTACATGTATTTCCCCAACACCCATGAGGCGTTGACCAGAATTATGCGTCTCTTCCACAGCACAGCAGAATACCCTGAGGTAGTTGGTGCTATTGACTGCACGCACATCCACATAAAAGCACCACCTCGTGAATGGGGTAGGGTCTACATAAACTGCAAGAGCTTTCCCTCCATCAACTACCATGTTGTGTAATGCCCAAGGCATTATCATGCAAGTGTGTGCTGGCAGTCCTCAAAGTTATCACGACTCCCACATCTGGCATTCCTCAAGGCTGTACCAGGAGTTTGCCAGGGAGGACATCCCATATGGCCATCTAGTGGGGGATGCTGGCTATGCACTGGAGCTGTGGCTGATGACACCCTTCAGAAACGCACACACCAGAACAAGAACACCATAATGAGGCACATGCACAAACCAGGATCATTGTAGAGCATGTGTTTGGGATGCTCAAGTCATGGTTCCGCTGCCTTGACATATCCGGTGGAGCTTTGCAGTACTCTCCAGCTACATGTGTACAGATGTTCATAGCATGTGCCTTGCTACACAATATGATCCTGTGGAAACAGCTGCAGAAGGAACAGCATGGGGGGGGGCACCCCCCACCATTACCAAGGCCACAACAGGCACAGCAGAACTCAGAGGAGGAACGTCCTAAGCCTGCCCCTGTAGTCAGACGTAGGCATGCACAGTATGCCATGGCCTTGACAAAGAGGCAATGCATAGCACACACAATGACACTGTAGGGGCCCAGGGACTGATACCTCTCTCTGACTTGCACATACAGTAAAATCAATAATACTAATAAAATGCCCATAAGGCAGTAATTACACCAGGTAGTTGAATACCATAAAATCTTTAATCACATAATCCACTGTGCACAGTTAAGTGCTTTCTTCCCCTGCATAATGCTTAGGGGACATCATCAGAACCCAAATGAAACATTCCCCTATTATTTAGTCAACCCATTTATACATTCAGAAAAGCAATATTTCAATTATCCAATTGATTAAAATATCAATTACATCTAAAATAACATTTTTAAGACATTTTGAAACCATATAAAGCACATTTAACATTATACACATAACCATGATGAAATAAATACAATAAATAAATAAAATAAATGAATGCCACCCTGGATAAAGAGGTATTATTTGCTCCTTTCTGTGGTGTGGTCCTTAAGGTTTGATGAAAGGGGAGGGGTAATTTAGGTGGTTACTTCTTGTAAATGATATCCTTTAGCAAATTGTATTTCTTACTTTTTCTGTTAACCGAATTGTTTGTTGATTTTTTGCCTTTTCTTATGTGTTGCAATGTACTACTCTTGGAGCTTTTCTCCCCGGGCCTCCGCTGAAAATGGACATATATCCAGTCGGACTATCCCGGTTAACAAATGTAAAATAAATAAATAAATAAATAATAAATAAATAAAATACAATATATAAAACAATTCAAAAAGCTAAATCCCTTTTCCTTGGAATATGTACCAGAGTGATGAAATCATTTAAACCTGGTACTTCCAAGGCATTTAATTTGATAATCCAATAAATTTCTCTGAAGTTCCCAACAACCACCTCTAGGCATACTTTAGAATGCCCAGGGGACACAATCTTTAAATTTGGGATTCTTGAAGTTTTGCCACATAATTTTAGAGGTCAACATCTTTTTGGAGAGGAAGACAAACAAGACAGCAATCTACTTTTCAAATCATCGACATGATTTTGTTCTAATTTAATAGTGTGCAATCCACCATAAACAATCTCTGCTTTCCCATTAAACTTTTTAAATGTCTATGCCATCCTTGCATGGCATTTTGGCTGCATGGATAACCAAGACCACATGTAGGTTCATAGGTGTGTACTAGGCCCTGAAGCCTTTACAAGCCTAGCCTATAGCATTACCCTGGCATCGTGCCACCTGACCTTAGTTCCCAGTGCCTCTGTTGAGTAGAGCCACTGGAGTTATCCCCGGGGTGAATTTTCTATTTACCATCCACTCAGCAAGATTTCTCTTGAAGAGGGCCAGTGAGGTGCTCTGTTTGGCATGTATGGGACGTCTATTCCATAGCATAGGCAGTCTCTGGGTTATGAACCTGTCCCTCCAGCATGTTCTGTTGATTGTAGTAATGAGACTGAGGTCTCTGGAGCATGTGGTATGGAGGGATTGGGATTTCTTTAGATGTAGCATTTCAAACAGAGCTGAGTCAGACATGGCTTTGTAAGTCAAACAGAGATCGTCTCTAAGTAGGCAATATGAGACAGTGAATAATTGGAGTTTTTTGAGGCTGTCCATATAGGACATGTGTTTTAAGACCAAGGATCCTCTTTGTGAGGTACTGTTGTGGCCTCTCCAGTTGTTGCAGGTGCTGGCTAATGAGGGAAGAGTAGAGGGAGACCATGACCTCTTTCTTCCTGGATGCAAAACCTTTAGTAATGAGATGTGCCACATCGAAGGTCTTTCTGACCAAAGTGGCAATGTGGTGGTCAAAAGAGACGTTGCTGTCAACCTGTGTTCTCAGACGTCTTATAATGCCTTCTCTGTTCAGTGGACTACCATCAATGTGGTAATACATGGGAACCAGGTTTTTCCCATTTGGGATGATGATACATTTTTTGGTATTGAGCTTAAGGCCATGGGTCTGACACCAGTCGTTGGTCTCAGTGAGGCCTTTCTGTAGGATGTCAGCATTACTTGGGGAGTTAATAATGACTCCCAACTTGCAATTGTCTGCGAACTTTGTCAGAGTCCCTTCGTGTTGGCCTGGAGAAGTAGATACCAAATTGGACAGGACCCAGGACTGATCCCTGTGGGACTCCACTCATGACTGGTTGGCAGTCTGACTTGGAGTCAGCTACTTTCACACTGTGGGTTCTATCTGTGAGCCAGTTTGCAACCCACCTAGTGATATAGGGGTTGATGCCTAGCTTAGTGAGTTTTTCTATGATTCCTGAGTGGGGGAATGGTATAAAAGGCCTTGGCCAGATCAAGGTAGGCTGTATGAACCACCTTGCCTTCATCCACAGCTCTGGTGGCTAACTCAAAGAAGTTGGCCAAGTTGAGCAGGCATGATCTACCCTTCACAAAACCAAACTATGTGGGATCCAGAGTTGGGAGTTTCCCTATATCCTTGTTTATTTGCTCCATGATGATGCGTTCCATAGCTTTGCATATCAGACTTGTCAGACTAATCAGAAAATATTTCCCAGGGTCTGTAGTCACTCCGCCTTTGTGGAGAGGGATGACTATAGCAGTGCGCAATTTGGTAGGGACAAAGCCTGAGGTGAGGCTGTAATTGAACAGGGCACACAGGTGAGGTGCCAATTCACTCTGTAGTTCATGTAGAACACAGCCAATGTAACCGACTAATTCCAGAAGGAAACCTCAAACAGTGGTCAGAATCATTCAGAAGTTGAACCTCGTATTCCATAATGACTAAGGCTACCAATGATATGATTCTCTTTAAATAAATTACATAATGATTTTCATAGTACTGGCATACTATTCTCAATTTCAACAAAATATATATATATATATATATATATATATATATATATATATATATATATATATATAGATATCATTAGGTAATAGAAATGCTAAAGCTGGTATTTGTTTGCAAAGCATAGCAAAACTCATACCCATGCCAAACTCAGAAGCTAAATGCAGCTTTTTTATTTGTAGAAATATTATTTGGCATAGATGAAACCAACATCCTTTTGCTGAGCTATTTGTTAAATTTCTCTTAATAGAGTTAACAGCACCCTTTCCAAAATCACTTGGTATCATTTTGGACATAATTCTAAACTGTAGTGTGAACATATAGACAATACACATTTCCAAAATTGGTCATAGCACTCCTCACATTTAGATAGTAGTATTCTATATAAAACTGGTATTATTTTTCTGTACTCACTTGCTTTTAAACAGCAGTGAACACTGAAAACCTGTTTGCATTACCTTGTGCTAACTGAAAAGGTGGCATCAACAAGAATATAGTCAGCCAAACACAACGTTCTGTACTAATAACAATGTCATCGACACTTATGTCTGAATCACTTGCATGTTTGATTATAAAACAACAATTTTAATAGGTAGCATTTCTGTCTTTAAATCTTTCAATGTACGCACATCTTTAAAGATATTCATTCTCTTTTTCTGCCTTACTCTACATACAGTCTGCTTAAGTGCAGAACTATTAGACAATTCATTAACACCACTTGAAGTATTTGCTAGAACTTCTGACAGTATTTTACATGGATCCTTCACAGATTGCTCAACATGTCTTTTTATACTATCTGAAACTTTAAAGGCCTCCAATTTAACAGGATCTGTTGCCTGATAATGGCTATTACTATTCTCTAACCTGTTACCTTTAAGTATTGCTTGCATGATGCAACGTCCATTACAAATAAACTTACCTTTATGGACACACCAGTAACTCCTATTACCTTTACGTTTTCCTAAATAGTACTGATATTCATCTACAGTGAGCAATTAATGTCCTTTCTGATATTTTCTAGTATCGTAATTATTCCCAATTGTGCCAGGAGCGAACTTAATAAACTCGGAATCATCGTTCTGTAAATATATACAGAACATACAAAACGGTAAGTAAATCTGTTTTAACTACTTCACAACTACACTTTGGATGACAGTGCTACCCTTGCAACATGTACCTGCATTATTTCAGCTCAGTTTAGGTGTTAACCTTATTCAACTGTAATCCCTTTTACACTTTTGACTCTTCACTGACAAATGCACTTAAAGTTTGACATGAATGTACGTTTTCAAGCACTGCATTATACATCTAAACATTGAAACTGATACAACCAATTGCAATAATGAATTACAAAACATCAGCTTGAATATGGATAAAAAAATTTTAGATCGAATTTACAGACTTGTGATTAATTTTTTGCATAAATAAACTTTTGAAAAGAAGCATTTGAAAATATTCCAATCGAAAGATGTTCGTTCACACTTTTGTTAGTAAACCAAATATATATACAGTATATCTTGATACATACATATGTGTGTGCGTGTGTGTGCGTGTGCGTGTGTGTGTGTGTGTGTGTGTGTGTGTGTGTGTGTGTGTGTGTGCAAACCCAGAAATAGATATTCATTTTAAGAGCAAAAACTTTAATTCATGTTGTGCACTTTTGTCCCTATACACAGAGACTTCATCTGAAAAAAATAAAATAAAACTCTACACCATCCATTTAGTCATCCCCTATTATAACTAGCTCTAATTACATTCTTGAATCAATTACAGTTCTTAAAGGCAAGTAAATTTAAGTTTGAAGCTATAGTTATACGGGTCTAGGACTATTCACTGAAAGCACATTTCACTGAAACTCAAATGACTGTGCACAAGTCACTGAAAGCTCAATTCACTGAAAACACAATTCACTGAAACACATTTCATTGAAAGTTATATATGGCCTTTTCCCCACTGGAGTGTGACCCTGGAGTTAGTATATATATAGTAAGGGGGGGTGTGGGGGCACCAGCCCCACATTGGGGGGTGTGGGGGCCGTAGCCTTCTACATAGTTTGTATATATATATATATTATGTTAAGAAAAGAGTAATTTATTGGAATTGCAAGTATCCATGTATATAGTTCAAAATATTTAAAATAGGAGTAGGGCCACACCCCCTTACTATATATACTAACTCCAGGGCCGCACTACAATGGGGAAAAGGCCATATATAACTTTCAGTGAAATGTGTTTCAGTGAATTGTGTTTTCAGTGAATTGAGCTTTCAGTGAATTGTGCACAGTCAAATGTGTTTCAGTGAAATGTGCTTTCAGTGAATAGTCCTAGACCCAGTTATACATATTTTTATTAACTAAAGTGCTTAGAATAGCCCTATATTGCATAAAAAATAAATACGTGATTTAATTTAAATGCTATGAATAAAAAATCTATACAATAAACCTCCTAATATAACACTTAACTGTTATATAAAATTAAAAAAGAATTTTGCCTGGGATATTTAAAAGTAATCAAATAATGAGGCAGCAAACATCATCATGAAGAAACGTTTAACCTAAAAACATAATTTTAACAACATACTGTTCACTAGTACACTGTAAAAACTGTGCTAAAATATTTAATCAAAAATTAAGAGTTAATCTTAATAATCCTTAACTTCTTTAAATGGTTTATGCAAACAACTTAATTCAAACCAGGGGCAGTTGTAGCTCTCAACTTCATTTGCCAAATCATTTCATAGTGTTTGAGCCTGGATTTAAAACAGTGCCCCTGATTCTCTTTCACATGTTTTGCCAATGCATTAGTACTTTTATTTTTACCAATGTCATACTGATGTTCATAGCATTATAAATAAATAATCATAGTTAAAGGGAAGTGTAATTGGGAAAGTAATAGCTTAGTCTATATACCCTTCTGTCAGATGTGCCAGTGCTATTATGTAGGAAAAATGGAGTGCAGTCTCCATGAGAGAATTTCTGAATATCAGTATGACATTCATAAAAATAAAAGCACTAATGCATTGGCAAAACATGTGAAAGGGAATCAGGGGTACTTTTTTAACATTTTCAGTGTTAGAGAAAGTCATACAAAATGAATGGGGTGGTCCCCAGCCAGTATGGTTAGAAAAAAGGGAGCTGTTTTGGCAGTTGTATTGAAACTGTTACTCATGACCGGGATTGAATGAATGCATTATTATTGCCCCTTTATTTAAACTTAAGGCTCTCACTAGATAATATCATATATTTCTTCTGGACTCATTAAATAATTTTTTGAAAACATATTTATTTTTTCACCATTCTTGGTGGATATTTATCTAAAAGAATAGATTTGGGGTGTCTAGAGATATGTGTCTTATATTATGTTTTTATTTTTTTAATGTGAATTATTTTTTCCTGTGTTTTATAAGAAACAGTATGGTTAGGGCAATTGGTGTTGTTTTACTTTAAGAAGTAATTTGTTAATAGTCATGTGATTTTTAGGTATTTAAACATGTAGATTTTTGACTTTTTTATCTGACAACATTTTGCAGTAAGCAGAATGAAACCACTTATTTTTTTGAATGTGGAATAGATTTTACAGTTTCGGTGGTTTATTTGGCTGTTGCCCAGTTCCATTTTTGTTTTTTAACCATGTTTTTGTGTTACTTTTACAATTTATCAGAACAAATGAAACATGTGAACCTGACAATTCAAAATTCTGAAAAATAAAGTTGCAAAAGTATACACTTTTTTCCACATACATATCAATAATTTTCCCATCCTTATCAGAAAGAGTAGGGTTGGAATAAGCTAAGTGCTGAGCAGAAACAGAATAATATAAGCTATAACTGTGGGCCAGGTTTTGGAATAGCATATAAAAATTTAAAAAACCTGAGGAATTTTGTACATCCTATCAGCCTTTTTAGGGGGGTTGACAATAACACACAAATCCTCTAAAGCTGACATAATAAGAAGAATATGTGGATGTTCTTGAAAATTGTTCTGCAACAACTCATAGTACTTTCTGAGAGACTGAAAACCCCAGTGTTGTCCTACCAAAACACTGGCACATTTAAGCAATCGTCTTGGAGAAAAAGAACCCCCCCACACACACATAATAAGTCATGGAATTCTCCTCTGAGTCTGAAACTAGAAATATGAGGAAAAAACTTTGAGTCCACCCCTGTATCTTCCTGCTCAGATTCAGAATCTTGAATCTCTTCAAAAAAGAGGAATCCTTCTTTCTTATATGAGAAACTACTTTACAAGGAGGAAAATGGAGAAAAAATGTGTTACTAATGACAGCAACTGGTTTCCCAGGGATAGGCCCAGCATTCCCTGCCTCCACGAACAGGACCAACAAGAGTGGCACTCCCTTCCACACTGAGGGACTCCTACAGCTGCACAGGGCAGTGCTACATCAGAAGGATCCAGTGTAAAACCTGAGTGTTCTGAGGTACAATAAATGGTCACAGCAGAGTCACCCACCTGCATCTGAGGTAAATTGCTAGCCTGTTACAGTAGCAAAGGCTGTTACTTAACTTTTTCTTTTTTTTTGGCTAGAAGTAGGACCGACCTTGTGACCAATAGTTTGCTCAATGGTCAAGCCAAAAATGGTGCCTCTTATCCAGGGAAGACAAACAGCAAATGCTGGTAAAACTAGCAATCCACAGATTATTTATTCATTTATTATTTAACAGGAAAAATACAGTAAAATGCACTTTCAAACACTACCCCACCAAGGAAAATACGTACAATTTCTCCACAGAAAATATGTTTTCAGTTAGTTAGCACTACTTTTAAAATGACAGAAAAAAATGACTTCTCGATTTAAAAGTACATTACTGTCTTGAGACAATCCATTAAAAAGTACACTACTCCTAGCTTTAAAATAACTGTCCAGAAGAAGAAAGTAATAAAACATCAATAAAGAAAATGGAAGTTTTTTCTTCCCAAAGCAAACATATCTGCCAAGCAAAGAAAAGCACAAGCTGACCATCAATCTTCAAAAGCCTCAGAGGAATATTCTCTTCAGTGGCAGGAAAGCTCTGAAGAGCTTTGCACCCAAACCTGAGCTTGAGCTGATTGACAGTTTGGCCACATGGAAGGCGCCATGAAGCTTTGGAAGCTGGGTGGCCATTCTATCATTCGCAGTATATAAATATAGCTAAGGCTACTGCAGCAGTGATCAATATGAAGAACATCTGTTGATAAAACATTCCTTATACTTTCACAATATGTCAGAAGAAAACTTAAACATATGAGCCTGCCAATTTAAAATTCTGAAAATCAGAGCTGCAGAAGTTTACACTTTTTGCTATACCTATCAATAATTTACCCATCCTTATAAGAAAGAGCAGGATTATACTTAGCTAAGTGGTTAGCAGCAGTGGAATCAACTAAGGCTGTAGCTGCTGGGTCAGGTTAGGGAATAATGTATTAAAATTTAAAAGACTGAGGGACTCTGTACATCGTATTGGCAATTTTTAGGGACAGCTGGCTGACTATAAGGAAAATTGCAGGCAGTATGACACACATCCTCTAAAGCAAAGAGCATAGGAGGAATGGGTGTAGTTTCTGGAAACTACACCTAAGAAAACAGGACAGGAGGAATTGGTGTAGTTTCTGGAAAATTCTTCTGCAGCAACTCATATTATTTTCTGAGGGACTGAGAAGCATCAGTGTTCTCCCACTAAAAACACTAGGGCAATCTAGCAATAGTCTCAGAGAAAGAGAACCTTCCACAAGATGAATCATAAACACAACTCTCCTATGAGCCTAAATCAGAATCTGAGGATACATTCCTGAATCCATCCCTGCATCTTCCAGTTCAGATTCAGAATTTTGAATCTGTTCGGGAAAGGAGGCATAATCAGGCATTCCTCTTTTTTTCATGAAACTATTTACAAGAAAGATCAAAATCCTAAATTAAACCCTGAGCCAGTCCCAGTAAACTACTCCTATCCAAAGAAATTTGATAAGGAGTAGATATATGTTTGGTTTTTTGTTTCTTTTTGACAGGAAAAATGGAGCTAACTGTGTTACTAATGGAACCTGCTGATTCCCAGGGGGTGGGCTCAGCAATCTGACATAACAGGGAAACCTTCTCTGTTCGCTCTCCCAGGACTGACAAGAATGGCTATCCATCGCCCAGTGAGGGGACTCCGTCAGCTGCAGGGGGCATGGCTAAGCCCTGGGCTATAGTGGCTGTAGGGGTTTACTATCAAAATATCAAAGTTCATAAAATGAACGTTCGATACTTCAAAAATAACTTCATACGTCCTGCTTATTAATTAGGTTAAAATGTCAAATCTGTTGTTCGAATTCAACAGATTCGACATTTATTTTGAAAATCGACTGTGATGGCAGTGTAGGTGCAAACCCTAGATGACCCCCTGCACTCCTCTCAGTCTCTGTAAATTAATTATTCTAACTCCAAGATCGCACTACAATGAGGAAAGGGGATACATCTGCCAATCCTCACTGTTCCGCGACTGTACTTATAACATTTAGTTCATATTAGCGAATGATTTCCTGATATGTACTTTCAATCTCCTAACATTCGGCAACATGGAAGTTGACTAACTGCCATTCGACTTTCTGTTTTCTCTGAACCAATGTTCAACTTTTTGATAGTAAACTTGACTGTAGGTGTTATTCCTGAGGAATTGTAGGTAAAAGATGAATGGTTTGAGGTACAACAAATATCCACAGCAAAGTCACTCACCTTTGGCTGAGGCAAATTGCTAGCCTTCTGAGGTGGCAAAAGCTGTTTACTTAACTTTTTCTTTTCGTGGCCAGAAGAAGGACCGACCATGCGATTGACAATCTGTTCCACAGTCAAACCAAAAATGGGCCTCTTTCCCAGGGAAGACAACAAATGACAGTAAAACTACCAGTCTCCAAAAGTTAACTTTTTAACAGAAAAAGAAAAAAAAGTAAAAAGCACTTTCAAACACTATGGCCATTTTCTCCCCAAAAAGTATGTCATCATTTAGTTTACACTACTTTAAACGTGACAGAAAAACAAGTGCTCCATTTAAAAGTATGTTACAGTCTTGAGACTGTGCGTTAAAACCAGTACTCCTAGCTTTAAAATAATAAGTAATAAAATATCAGTAAAAATAAGAAAATGGATATTTTATCCACAAAGGGAACTTCTCTGCCCAGCAAAGGAAAGCGTGAGCTGACTGTTGATCCTCAAAAGCCTCAAAGGAGTGTACTGTTCATCAGGAGTAAAGCTCTGAAAGGCTTTGCACCCAAACTTGTGTTTTAGTCAACTCATCTCAAGCTGCTTGACAGTTTGGATGCATAGAATGTCCCCTGAAGCTTTGGAAGATGGCCAGATAGTATATCCTGGGCAGGGTATAACCCATATAGCTAAGGCTACTGCAGCAGTGATCAATATGAAGAACATCACAATTTAGAGTTGATAAAGTACTTTGGTGATGAATTCATCAGTATGTATTCTGAAAATGATGGTAGGGTCTATGGTGAAACCTAAATATTTTTCATCTGTAACACAGGGAATGATGGTGTCACTGTTATCCTAAAGTAGTAATGGGTGCATTTTTTGGTATTCTGTATGGAATTGAGAACACTGTATTGGTTTTATTTGTGTTTAGTAACAGTGTTTTATAGTAGTCCAGTTGCACAGTTTGTTAAAACTGATTTTAGTTGGAATGAAGGACCACCATGTGATTTATGAGAGTCTAAAATAAGAGTATCATCAGTATGGATTACCATTTTAAGACGGTGGGGGGTCAAGGCTAAGGTCACTGATGAATTGGGAAAACAGATGGAGTACTGCTAGCAATATTAGTACACATCCTTGTGAGGCACCTGTGTTGAGTATGATTTTCTTTGATAGGGTATCTCTGGCATATATTTCAATGTCCTATCATTTAAGTAGTTGTGGAACCATAAAATAGTACTATCCCCAAAGTTATATATATATATATATATATATATATATATATATATATATATATATATATATATATATGTGTGTATTTTGAAGCTTATTGAATATGAGATTATATTTAATCATTTCAAATATCTTTGTCATATTAATGAAGACTCCTTCTGTGATCAGCCCATCATGTATGTTGCTGTAAATGTAGCTTACAGTTGTATAAACGACTGCTGTATTGCAGAACATTGCATTAATGCCATGCTGTTGATCACTCAGAAGCCCATAGCTATGTATGTGTTTAAACAGCTTTTCATACAGTAGTTCTTGAAATATATTAGAGATAGAACATAAGTTAGAAATTGTTCTGCATTCATTTGGTTCAATGAGAGAGGTGCATTTTGGCATGGGTATCACTGTGGAATGTTTTTGATTAAAAAAGGAGTAAACTGAGGTTAGTGAAGGATTAAATATATGAGTGAGAGGTTTTGTAGTCTTTTCTCTTGTTAGGTGTAAGGCAATAGGGTGGATTACTATAAGATTTGCTCCAGATGGAGCCCATATCACCAAAAGGGCATGGTGTTATTCTGTATCTGTAAAAAAATGCTCTGATGGCTGCCAGGATGATTGTTTGGTGATCAGCTCTCACTTCAAAAAGAATGATTGGACTGGGAGCAGCTCTTGCCCACTTAGGAAAAATGGACCATTAGATCATGAAGAGCTGATATTTGGCAGGCAGCAAGGATGCAAAAAGGTATAATTAGAAAAATGCTGTTTTCTTATACAAATTGATATTCTTATTATTCTATATGTCATAGCAAAATACATATGTATTACTCACTCTAAAAAGATTGCAGACTTTTTTTGAGTCTATTTCCTTAAAAGCTATTTGGATAAGCAAGATACAATAAAACCACAATTTCTTTATGGTCTTCTCCAGAAAATTTGAGTTGATTATGCTGAAACAATAAGTAGATATTCCCATTCCAAGTTAAGTTGAAATTCATGTCAGAATGGCCTTTGGTACTTGAGAAGCAACATTTACTAATCAATCAGTTCAAAACATATGAAAAAATGAGCCAATTCTGTCATCTTCAGAGTAAAAGGGACAAAACCTATTAACAGAACAAATATATAATAGTGTTGTAAGTTCACATCTAAGGGCGGCCATGGTGGTGCAGCAGTTAGCGTTGTCACCTCACAGCAAGAGGTTCTCCGGTTTGATTCTCAGCTGGGGTGCCTTCTGTGCAGAGTCTGCATGTCCTCCCTGTGGTCGCGTGGGTTTCCTCCGGGTGCTCTGGTTTCCTCCTACATCCTAAAGACATGCAGTAGGTGGATTGGACATTCTAAATTGGCCCTAGGTGTGAATGTGTGCATGTGTGTGCCTTCTGTGGAAGGTTGGGCGCCGGGATGGCAACTCGACACTGCGTAAAACGCCAATGCTAATTGTGAGTGGACAAATGATCTGCTGTGGCGACCCCTAACCGGGAAAAGAAGAAGAAGTTGTAAGTTCACATCTAAAAAGAAAGAGCATATGTTTCTGTATCAAACTGTTTGTTTTATACTTTTAATATTTTGTGGCATAAACACTACATTTAGACTTGATTTTTATCATGAAAATTTTATTGAACATTGTATAATACTTGTTGAGAATTTCATAAAAAATGCTGAACCATTTTGAAAAAAACATGCTTTTTATATACCAACAACAAACCCAGCCAAAAAGAGTCAGTAATTAAGATAGAACTGAATTGTCTGAGCATGCATAATTAATCAAAAATCAGAATGAGTCAGATTGGACTAATAGAAGAGCTCATCTAAATATTAGATTTCAATGAGGTCCTCAACATTTGTTACACATTGAGAGGTATTTAGGATTAGACACAGTCCAGTGACCAATGCCTCTTATATAAGTTCAAAGTTCTAGTGTTTATCAGTTTAAAGATAGCAAGCATAAAACTGCACAGAAACCTATCATCACAGTAGGAGGATCTGTTTTATAAGCCTAGGCTAAGTACTGCAGTTTAAGTAAAGTGGTAAAAAAGTACTGCATCCCTTAATAAATTAAAACACTGTGAACAAAATGAGCAAGCTGAAATCTGAGAAAGATTAATTCTGAACTAAAACAAAATTGTCCCGGTCCCCTTCAATAAACACATCACACCAAATGACATTTGAAGACCAATATTAGATTTCCATAACATTGATTTGCTCACCAAATTCATTAGTTACAACTATTTATAATCCAATTGATTCAAAACACAGCATAACATCCTTGTAATGTTAATCAGAGCAGCGTACCTACTCACCCTGGCCCAGTAAGTAGCATCCATACCTCTACTCACTTACTTTACTTATGAAACACCATCATTGTAATGTTAATCGGGGCAGCGTACCTACTCACCCTGCCAACAACCATCCTTGTAATGTTAATCAGGGCAGAGTACCTACTCACCCTACCAGCATACTTCTGCTTGCTTACTTTACTTATGAAGCAGCATCCCAGCTCACTTCATACACCATTCATTGAATTACCTTTCACCAAATAAGCAGTATCCTTACCTCAGCTCGCTTATCTATTCAGCAAGCTTCCTCCGGCTGCTCATTTTCCTTTCCCCAGATCCTTGAAATGAACATCCAGACACCAGAGGGGGAACAGAAGAGGGCAAGCCTATCCCTCTTCTCTGCCAACCAGCCTGACCAGGCTGTTGCCCCTCCCTTCTACCCAAAATTGTTCAACCCACTACTTCCCCTAAAGGGAAGGGTGAAGCCAAAGATCATTTGGTGTACCCATCTGTAAAACACCTTAGCATCCTATCATACGCCCCTTTTGCCATAACATCACTGAAATGTACCCTAATGAAACCAAAATACAGTAAGATTACAGTGACCCCACTGTGCCATCGGAACATCCACACCAAGAGAATACATACCCTTTCAGCCCATTACCGTAGGGAATAATCTAATTCCAAAACTTCAATGTCCTAACCTTAGCTGGCAGAAAACCAGCACCCCTTTACCAAGTTACCGCAAACTCAACTATGCTCAGCAATGAAGTAATATATGTGCCCAGCCATAAACCCCCAAATTCACGCATAACCAGACCATTCTTAACCGTTGTTTGTCCCTAGTCTTCACCACGAAAGCTCGCTTTCTTATATTACCGATACCACTAGCAGGTAATTAAGACCTGTCCTACAGCTGCCTTATCCTGCAACCAAGTTTTCTTTAAAGCCTTCTAAATTCCCTGTAACAACACACCCAGTTTCTAAACTACCCCAACACAGTGATCTACCTACCATGCTTCCTCAAACCCTATCTGCAAAAACCACCCAGACTCCTAGTGTGATTATCCTTGTGCTATTCTGTGAACCTTAACCTGGTATGTTATATAAACCTACCTATTCAGAGAACAAATTTGTTGCCTCAAAGATACTCCTCATTAGGTACAAACCTCAGCATCATATTGAACACCTCATTGGCACTTCCCCCACCTACCGTTCAACAACTGGATTGGTGAATACAACCACCCCATGATTCCAAGAAAGCAAGAATTGAACTTCACTGGTCCTTACTTGCCCCTTATACCAACACAATAATCAGTTCCCACCAAGTAAACAAAGAGCTGTAACATGCCTTACTAAGGTGATTACTCAGACCCTCCTTGTGCCCCATTCCAGTAACAAGAACATCCATCCTATCCAAACATCACCTTTCAAATCACCTTTCCAAGCCACCTCATGATGCCTTCTGCACTTCCGCAATTTCCGTCAGTAACTGTTGCCCACTCGTGCTCCCCATGAGTAACCTCCTCACTTGACATTGCTTCCATCTGTGCATTCACTGTGTATTTTCACAAGTGGTACTCAGCACTCCACCATAAGGACAAAATTAAAACCCTCTAATATGTAAAGAGAAGGCTCCACCTTATAGCCACCTATTACAAATTACAGCTGCTGTGTTCCAAGACCCCATCTGCAAGAAAGAAAAGAGTTGTAAATAATCCAAAAAATGTAACACACCTTCCAAGACATCTTCAAGAACAACCTATCCTGACAAACCAGGAAGGAATGTACCACCGCCATTCCCATCTATGACAAAGGAGCCATGACTGAAACTATGCTTCCAATGACCCGATCAAATACCCAAGATAACTAACTACCAGTCGAGTATGTTAAAACTAAAACCCCACCCATGAAGAGACCTATCAATATCCACAACCAGTTTAACCTTGTAATTCCAGACCATATCAATTAGCTCCCTGAATCAGCCAAAATAACTTAAATTGTAAGCCATCTACCTAGCACTTAACCTTCCATCTCCAAATGAGGCACCTAAACAACCTAATATGGAACAATTGAACTCAATGCAGCAAACCTATAAAATGCCATTATGTAGTATTAATCATTCACAACAGAATATTTAACAATATGTGGTATGCTAACTGCATCACCAAGCTAACCCCACTGCCAATAAACTTAACTGTGGGACAAACCATACCGCTCAACCAGTGTAGTGCTCTGATAGTCAGGGCAATGCTAACCACACCACCAATGAATTCATACTGATGTCAAACTAGAGAAGGCTCCAAATCAATTCTTTTGTATAATGCAGACATTACAAAGAATTTCCTCTGCAGCATTAAATATGTTTTCTTATTAAAGGGGTCCTGTTTTACTTCAGTTTACCTAACCCATTTGTCCGTCTTGTAGGTCCGCCTATGATATTTACAAGATTTCTGCACACTGAACACATGCCAGTGGCCAGAATTAGTGCCTAGTCAAGTTAGAGGGCACTACTCAGCATAAGCAACAAGGATTTATCTTTATACAATGACTTCACCACCCATGAACAGGCAAACAGTACAGGCCTGGAACACTTGCGGCCCATCTCCAAATTAAGATCCTTTCTTTTTTCTTTCTCTGGGCACTTGACATTAAACAGACATGGCTCCTCAAGGTGCAAACTGGCAACCATTGGACACCCCCCCACTTCAGATGTAAAATAAATTACTGCATTAGCATGAATGTCCTAAAGGGTAAAAAGCCCAAAAATCAATTACTGTCACAATTTTCCATCATCTGACTTCACTGATTAGCTGAAAGCCACAACTCCCTGATAAAAACAGACCAAACATGAGGCAAAATTCTGAACACCCTGCCTAAAACTGATCCGCATGCACCTCTGACAGGCTGGTACCCCAATGCTCATGCACAGAGCACAGCCATGATGTCAAACTAGCTAACAGCCTGCAAAAGTCCACCACCGGCCAAGCTACTCCTCCCACAACTGCCAGAGTATCAAAGGATGAAGCTGGTCCTCCACCATCAATGATACTTCCTTGCTCACAGTATAGGGGCCTGATCTGTTAGTAAACCCTAGAAAACACAAGTCACGCAAGTACTGCTCCCACAAACGCACGAACCCAGGAACAACAGCGCTCAGTCCAACACAACGGCCCCCACAAGAAGCTGCCAGCCAGTGACTCCAATCCTCAGATCAATGCCATCAACCTGTCAGAAAAACCACAAAACACCCGAGGAACAGACCCCCCCCCCAACCCGCGGCCAGATGAGAGACCGCAGCAACCGCACCACACCCAGCAACCTCAACTGCAGTTCCAGCAATTCCTTTACAAGTAACATACACTTTTAGACCCTCTTCAAAGCAGCAGTGACAGAATGCTAAGGAAAGAGACACTCATCAATTCACCACAGTTGCAAGAATCCACCCAGTCTCCACATATCAACCAAACCACCTCTGAAATTCCGGGAAAAACAAAGGACCACCAAACTTTCCAGTGTGTACAAATTCCAATACCTAAACTGCAAACTCAGATTTCTCTCATTTGGCTACATCACTCAGAATGGACTTCCTTTGTTTCACTGTGCAAAAGGTATTTCCTTCCAGCCCCATAACATTTTCCTATCTCACTGAGAAAAAAAAAAAAACACATTTTAGAACGAACACTCCTGCAAACCTGTTCACCTCTGCTGCGTGTCCGCTGCAAGAAAGAAATTACTTTTCAAATCCACACAGCTATTCCTATGGTTGTGTCAGCAGGTGTACCCCATCCCCATCCATAGCCCTGTATATTCCAGGAGCAAAAGCAATCTTTTCATCCCACTTCTCACTTCTGGAAAAGAAACACTAGAAAGAAGAAAAAGCATCCCACCATGCAAATGTTACACAGGCCATCAGTTTTCATTAGCCGTGAAGAAAACAAAAGAAAATCTATAAAATAACATACAAAGGAACATACAACCATCTCCGCTACATACTACATCAACAATTCATCACCCATCTTTGAAACAAAAACACTCCATAGAGCTTTAATAATCACCAGGCCTCAACAATAGCACTGTCACACACATGAAGCACTGTGAACAACAAGGCAAAATGAGACCAAGAAGCAGCCGAAAAATCCAATCAGAAAACCAATCTGTGGCAACCAAACCCTGCACACTAGCAGTCGGCATACAAGCTCCCAGGATGACATCACCGCTAACAACTGAACCCAACAACGAGCCATCACTCCTATGCCCCAAAGCCCGCGAATGACATCCAAACCTTCAAATGGCCAGAATGACCAAGTTGTAACACGCTGAATTAAAATAACTCCTAAGTTGCAGCCCCACCCCTTCAGTATTGGGCTTATCTTAATTGTGTTTGACCGGGAAGTATGCAGGGTTGCCTTCCCACAGGCACGGACACTAACCCGATGGACCATAGCTCTCAGCCTCTTACCCCAAAATTCTGACCCACTCTCTTCCCTTCCACCACTGAAAATCAAGCTCCCGAGCTTCCTCATGACCTGGTGAAAACCAAAAATACCATTGACTTTCCTTTTTTTTTTTTTAATACACAAGTGCACCCGAACAGTGAACACACTTCACCAGCAAATCAGTCAAGCTAGACATGAACCAGAGAATCATCCATGACCCAGAACCCTCATCCCCCATCACTGCCCCACCAAGGATCAAATGAGCAAAGAAGCCTAGGGCACGTCCTCTCTCTCAAGGCTGGCCAGCAGGCCAGGGGTGCCCCATTACCCATGAAAACAAACCGATCACACTCACAGCCTGGCTGGAAGCAACCCAATTGTAGAAAGCAGCAAAACAACTGGCCACCTCCATCAATGACCCAACTGTGGGAAAATTCACCCCTAGCCGACCACAACAACCACCGGAGTAGCAACGGCATCACAGCATAACTAATGGCTACTCAGGGAGGGAAGCTCACTCAATTTCAGCCAGTCAAGGATGCAACTGCCCAAAGCGACCAGGGGGGAGAGAGGGGCAGCACCATGATCACACTGTACAACTGATTGGCAGACCCTGATTGCATTACAATATCCCTACTGAAGGGAATTTCCAATAAGTCATCACTACCTTGCCCAAACACTGCGCCATCTAAAAGGACCACCCCCCCCAAGAGGAAAAACACGGACTGCCAGACACAACTGGGCTCCTCATGACTCGGACCAATCCCGCTCACCCCAACTCGCTATTCCACCACACAAACACAACAAAATAAATAAATAAATAAAACCTTTGCTAGTTCACCCTACCCACCTGTTACGCAGACAACCACTCCAAGGCCTGCCTGACCATACCACCACCTACAGGTCATCTTGGTCGTAGAACCTACTGTAGAGCAAGTTCACTCCAAAATGTGACTGTTTACTCAGCTACACTAGACTAGATCTCTTTAGCCCCACCCATCCTTATCTCATTCCCTCCCAACTATCTCTGCCTCCATTTAACTCTTTCTCCTCCTCACCCACATAACTTCATCTAATACTGACCTAACCCTCCCCATGAAGATGTCCCGGGACAACTTAGTTTGTTGCCAAACTTCATATATCTGAAAAATAAATCAAGCTCTAAGCAATAATTTGAGTGCACAATTGAGACACTTATTAAAATTTTAGATAATTTAGAAAGCAGACTTTTGTAAACATACTGACCCACCTTAATAACTAGTTAATGAAAATAACAGATGGATACATTAAGGTGCTTTCCTATAATTGTCATGTTAAAATAAAAATTAAAATATTAACGTTTGTTTTTGGCAAATAAGTACCAGGAATAACTAGGGGTCATATTACCTGAATGATGCAAAAGGGAATAATCTATGGAAAACTGGTTATTCTAGAGTAATATTGAAGTACATTCATGTATACATTGAAAATTAAAAAAGGGAAAATGTACTACGTAAGCCAGTGGAACAGTTTAATCAAATTATTAAATGATTCCATTAGTGTACAACACAATACTATTACCCATATGAACATCAAAGTGCTGTAAGACTGCAAAAACATTAAAGTGATCCAAATCAAAAGCATATTCCTGACTGTGAGAGGCTGCAGAATATACAGATGGCTGCCACATTTCACAACAGAACCTGCATTTTATAACAATACAGCATACTCAAGCTCAAAATATGTTCAGTAAATCATGCTCAGTAGCAGACAAAATAATAAATTAAACAGTGATGCTGATATGCAGTAAAAACAGATACTAGAAAATCCAGTGTCAATGATTAGATTTCAGTTTTGTTACAGAAGGCATTATCAGTTCTTCAGTGTGTCAGGAAAACAGAGGGCTGCAAAACTTTTATTATGACTATAAAACAACAGATCTGTCGAGCATTGATGTGAACAGAGAATAGCCTGGCACCCAAAAACTGATTATTGTGAGTAAGCTAATGCCCATAACAAAATTAATTAAGCTATCCCCAGCATTAGCTGCTAAGAGAGCTCATAAATTAGGCCTTCACAAAACAGCTGCTCCAAATTCTCTCAGGACTTCAGCTCTGAAACAAGACTATATCACATTATTTTATATTCTTGGCTTTAGACTGCGAAGTATTAGATATCTACCACTTTGCTTTACCTAAAAAGAAAATGATAATCTCCTCAGATAGCAGACTGCACAAACAATTCTAACCAAATGTAGAAGTAGGAATGTGCCAGGGCATACTAACAAATATTGGAACACGGCTGTATTACTACTGTCTGGCTACTTATAATCATGTCTTGTGCATCAGTAAAATGGTTTTTGTCTTCTGCATTAAACCATCATTTACATTCAAAGCTGACATCAGCGTCAAGTGAGTTCTCTTATCTTTCAACCCCAGCAACAATATTCAGAAAATCTTGTTGAATTCCAGGAGGGAACAAGATGTTCTGAATGTCACAGTATCAGAGTTTTCCACTATATATGAGGATAGGCATAAAGATACCCAAAAGGTACTCAGTTGGGTCACTGGAAGTGCCCACAAAAGTGCACAGCTTATATTACATAATGTAGATCTATATGCAAAGAAGTTCTTAAGGTAAGGGAAACTTATTCTTTCCCTGCAGATGACAATAAGCCACAAGTTCCTCCTTCTAAGAATACTGCTAGAAGATCAGGTCATTGCAAAACCACAGAAGTGAACAGCACAGCCTGGGACTAAGTTCTATAAAAGTTAAAAGTTATCCATCACACTTTACCTTTCTTGTCAGAGCAGGTTTCTGACTCAAGTTATGAGAGAATTGGATCGCATAGCCCTCTTTCCTAAGCTGTCTTTGTTATATTTGCATTTTGGCCCTCTCCTGCCAACCCATAATAAATCCAGATAAAGCTTAAATCAGCACCCTGTTGATCTGTTTCTATGCACTGAAAAAGGTAATACTAACTATTTTATTCCCGGTTAGTGTCCCTTGGACTTAATTCTATATCAGTCTCAATAGCACATTTTATTTTCCCTCTGTATGTTATGATCTAGACTGCTTTCCTGTGACAAATCTCAAATATTTAGATGAAATCCTAGTTTACTAAGCTGCTAACATCATTCTATTTACCTCTAAGCCAAAGGACATTGAAGCTTATATAACAAAAACTATGAAGTGCATAATTTAGCTTTCCTATTAGCTAAACATATCACAATGGAACTGCACAAATCCCACTAAGAAAACGCATCCTGCTATGTAGTTGCGTCCTTCCTAAACCTGGACCTACTGCTAATGTAATTTTAATTAATCCTTTTGTCCCTGTCTCAGCACTGGTATCTGGTCTCAGACTGGTTCACTTAAATCCTTGCAATACTTGTATGAATACTTGCTACAAGTCTGATATATTTTACAGATAGATGCATCTTTATAAGTTACTTATTGTGGCAGTCACTAAAATCTGGCTGTGTTCTCTCACAACTGCAGAGTGCTTCACAGCAGCATCTCAGTGTACAGGTCTGAAAGAAGGCAGTTCCTGTATTGGATTGGTTGTTTTTTTCTTCCTTTTCCACGAATAAGGTTCTTGTGTTATCTTTCTGTGGGATTCCACTGACTGCTGTTTCAATTTATAAATAGTTTGGGGTGCTGGAAGAATCTTGGACTCACTTTTTGTTATCAATGATCAATACTGGAGCCACTAAGGCATTTACGTACCAGTCGGGATGATGACTTCCACCATAATGTTATGCACTAAAGTTAGTAGTGTATATGACCAAAAGAAAGTATTATTATTCAGACATTTACATTTGATTTCACTAGTTGTTCTTTGTTTTTTTTCCCAAGTGGCACAAAAGCTTTTCAAAATTAGGACAGAACATTTTGCTAACTTGCTGAACACAGCTAAGCCATCTGTGGTAAAATCTTATTCTCTGAGAGTTCCTGTAATTGATGAAGAGATGTAATTAACAGAAACATAGGAGGGAAATTTACTGTAGCCATGGAGCCCATTAGAGTTACTATCACACACTTAGGTTTCCCTCCCTAAACTATTTCCCTGACAACACAATAGCCTAGGTCCCAAACAAGTGAAACCCATATCCAGAAATGGGAAAAAACAATGTAACCCAAAACAAGAAATTATCTAGTACAACATACGTAATATAATACAATCTTAGAACTAAGGCTCAAGGAAACTCAGAGAAGGTGAAAATCAACTTTAAACTGCATAATTCAGTTTTTCTCATTTTTGCTTCCTGCAAGCAACATTGATCTTGCAGAATCAACCACCAAATATACTCGGCATTCAATGAGAGAGGCAAAACATTGTATCAGGGAAACAGATACTAGGCAGCAGTCCAAGTTATATATACAGCTAAGGTAAAACTGAATGAGACAAACTTAAGTAAAACTTTAGGTTAATAATTAGGCAAATTTAACCCTTCCTTCCCCACAACTAACCATTAACTAGAAATATTTAAAGGAGATTGTAACTCCATAATTCAGGCATGGAAGTAGATACAGTCCTTAACAGAGAAGTAACCATAGCTAGAGTCAAACTTAGACATAATGCAGAGTTGCAGATTCACTTCAAGCTTATATTGAGTTTTTAACTTGTCAGGTCTTGAAGGATTCTTTGTGGAAGATGTAAAGCATGTCAATGCATGGCTCAGTCTTGACTGGGCTTGCAGCTAATTTCAAATTCTTATTTTGAATATACCAAATAAGATTGATGAGCCATGATCTAGTTTTTCTAGAAATTTCCACTCTTGCATCTGTCGATGCACACAAAGCTTGGACAATGTTTTATTTTATTGTGTAAATGGAAGACTTTTAATAATTTTTATGTCTTAAAATAGTAGACATTTACATTATTAACAAGACTGCAAATACTGACGTAGAATGCAGGTAATTCTTTCTCAAGGCTTTCGTCACTGGAAAGTGTCAAAGGTTATCTGCAGTGAGACATAAGGTGTATACTGTTTGTGACTAAAATGTTGTTAGATGACATACAAAAGCAGCTTGAACACAAATTCTCCACCCATTCTTAAAAAGTTTTAGAACTACTTATGAAATATGACAACTTTGAATGTCTTGAGTTTAACACTTTAAATACAAAATACTGTAGAGAAGCTTATAGAGAACTCACTGGAACGTTCATAGATAAAATACTAGAGAATGAGTGAGATAGGAGTATCACGTCCGCTCTTTAAATGACATGCACCCACATGTTCACCTAACCCATCCAAGGGTCATTATAGCAAAATCTGGAAATTATTATTTCAAAAAATGTAGTCCTTTTAACTTATCTATTCAAGAACATGAGATTTAGGATTATTTTTTATACAGTTCTTCCCTCCATATCAAAAGATAATGCTGAGTTCTTTGACACACCTATTTCAGTTTGTAAAGTTATATCCACAAATTAACATATGAAATCAGAGATGGAACTTTGACTTGATAGATTTACTCAGTGAATTCCTTGCTCCATGTGTGGTGTTTTTTTTTTTCCCAGAATCCACTTGGCCATTCTTATCAATCATTTTATCGGAGGCATCCGTTACAGTTATTTCCAAACAAGGACAAGACTTACCCTTTATCCTAAAGACTTACATCCATCATAACTGTGAAATGTTAAAAAAATCTTGCTTAATTGTGCAGTACCTCCTAAGAAATGATTTAAAGAAACTTGCTGAGTATGAAAAATAAGCTTGTTTTGTTAAAGGTTGCAACCTTTCTGGCAAAGATGAACTTGCCATTCTGGATTAATGCACATTCAATCGAGTTAAGTGGGTGTTTCTTTTCTTCACTTGTGAAGTTATTAACTTTATATCCAGATTAATTCACTAGATAAAAATGCCAATGCTTTTCATCAACAGCTAAATTTAGAAGTAATGTTTTTCCACTGTGCCTTATTCAGTGCGAAGCCAGGTCAGGGTGAAATCTCTCCTCCATTCTCTATCTTAGTTCAAGAATTTTAGTAAGGAGGATTAAAAGCAGCAATTTGGTTATATCTGCAGTGGGAACCAGTGTCCATATCAAACATCTAGCTTTTTTGCTATCTTGGAAGATTGTGGATGCCATTCTGCTTACTCTTAATTTACTGTCTGACTCATTTGCAGTGGTCCTAGAGGTGAGAAATATTTGAAGTACCCATTTCAATTGTAAGTGAAAAAAAAGATACATCCTGCTTACTTAATTTACCCCATCAGATAGTCATAAATTATATTTCATATCTTGGAAAATGATGAGTCTTCAATACTTGTGCATCCCTGAGTCCAAACTTCCAACTTGTAGCTAAAAATCCTACGGTTATCTGTAAGGACCGTGGGAACCAGTCACATTTCAGATTAGAAGTATCACTGTAGTCCAAGATATGACTGACTCCCATGGCCCTTACTGGTAACCATAGGATTTTTAGCTTTACTTTATGATTGTTACCTCCTCTGCCCACAAGCAAGGAGGTTGCCAGCATGTTAGTTATTCACACCCATTTATGATAGCATTGTATTTTGGCTTAATACTTTCAATTTATGAAAAACAAAACTTTCAGTAATCCTGTGGCTAATCTGACCTTAGATATTGACAAATAGATTTATTTTCCATTTTCATTATTAGACAGGGTACGTATTTTGAAAATGAACATTTTATCCCATTTACTGTACTTACTTGCAAACCCTTATTAACATCCTTGATAAATTTTCCTTCAGTTATATTTCTCCAATTTTTTTGTTTTTTCACGTCTTGTTGAGAATGGGCCCTGTTATTTATGGTATAATTAAAGTTTATGAAACCATTATTGTTTCAGTCTTTGATGTTAGCCAGGAGTGCTCATCTTAGTACCTACAAAGTACCCAGAAATGCTTCTTTCTGCAGTTTGTATGGAGTCAAATGCATTGCTAGAATATTTAAGTATGATTGTAAATTATTTTTTAACCTATTCTACCATCCTGCTAATTCATTTGCAGTTTCCCCTCAGATACACGACTGCTTCTCCAAAGCTAAATGGCTACCAGTCACCTATAGAGCTGAGCTACTCCTATGGTATGTTCTTTTCAAACTACTTCAGCCAGGTGCCTTCCCACCTCTGGCAGCTAATCTCCATAATAAAACCACTACCTGCAACCTGCTCAACCTTTCTTATTTAACTCCCTCAATCCAGATACCCCAAACCAAACTGCACTGTTCCACCCATTCTTTCTCCATTCTTGTACCCAAACTCTAGCAATCCTCTCCCCTAAAATAAGCCTCTTGTTTCCTCACATTCAGAGCACAACTCAAAGGTCACATCCATCAAAAATCAGACTGCAAGTGTTTTCCTACTAGATGCATAACCTAACTCCCACTTCACTTGAATCACTTTGAGATTACCCTGTGTTTTCACTAGCTGCTTCCCTCTTATATCTACTATAAAAAATAATTCACATTTGTTTTTCTACTTTTTAATAATATTTACATATTGTTTCAATTGTCTGTGGGATTATCTCCCCTCTGTGATTACTGTATGTTTGTGAATTTGTTCTATTTTATTTATTGTGAATTTCTTCACACAGGCTGTGCCAACACATGGTCTATTGTGCTCATTGTGTACTACCCCGGTAACCAAACTAAATAAATAAAGTAAATAAATAAATAAATAAATAAATAAATAAAATCCTGTTGCTCCTTTAATATTGGAACTTTCTTCCACAATGTTCTCATTTTAACTTGTGAATGCTAGAATTTTCTTACTTTGTATTGGTTTGTGGTTCATGTTTGCAAAAATTTCTCAGCAACTTCTGCACTGTAGGGTTTGTACAATCTACAATGCAATGTTCTAGCCACATTACTCTGCCTTTCAGTATATAGATATCAGCCCTGAATGTCTCACACCCAGCAAAAATAAAGTTCAATTGTTTCAAATTCTGTTTAACAAAATCTGCATTTGTGTTTCTCCCACTTTTTAGTAGACTGTTTATATTAATGTGTATGCAGCCCACTGTCTTGGGTTACTTTTATTAGCCTTTCATCTTTTGATGTAATTTCACCTCTCCTTGGCCATACCTGTGTCATATCTTGGTACCTGTGTCATATCTTGGTTCTCATGAGGGTGTTCTAAAAATGTTCTGTTCTTGCCACTATATCTGTCGGCCTACAATTTTTCATCCTTTTTCTTCTGGTCTTTCTTTATATTTTTTCTTTTGTATCTTTGCACTTTCATTTGCTGCCTGATTCATTTCTTCTGGTTTGATTTCCATTCCCACTCTGTTACAAAATGCTTCTATGAAAGTAAGCAAGGATGTCATCTTGGATTTCTTCTCTTTATGCTTTAGAACTTTCAAAGTGTGGTTTGATTTGATGACGTCAGCAAACATGTATGTAGTTCCACAACTGCAGACATACACATATAGTCTATTTTGAGGATGCCCTACCTCCTTCTGATGAGCAGTATATAATCCTGATATATACTAGTTTTTGTCATTGAAAAGCATGAAACCTTTTTCTTGTTTTCTTGTCTATCTGATTCAATGCTGTTTGGGACCAAGCAATCATATCAAAGCTGTTAGAACAGGAAAAGTAAATTGGTTTATAGCTTAGACTTTATTTCTAGATGTCAAGGCAATTTTCAATATTAGTTTTAGTCTTCTGAAATATTCATTATTAAGATTTGTTCTCATTTATTCATGTTTTATTGCTAATACTTGATCTATTCCAAAATACGTATATACTTGTTCATGCTCAAGTTCCTTTGCATCACATTCCTGTCCCAGGTTGATATTTTCTTTATGCTGCAGCCTTCCTTTTAAAAAATGTTGGTTTTTCAGATTTAGCAAAACTATGGGCCAGATTCTTTAACAGCTACACTAAGTGCTTCTATCATGTTTATGGTGTGCCATGCTGCCAATGATCTATATTAGAAAGATAAAATGTCAAA